>NW_006913063.1:238859-256162 GCF_000271625.1 Coniophora puteana RWD-64-598 SS2
CAGAACACCCCAAGTCCAACTCTAGACATGGCTCTACCGTTCGAGCTTCTCATCTCCATCTTTGATCTTGCATGTTACCCTCCGCAGCCTCAAATCTTCGATCCCGCCCTGTGGACTGGCCACGATCCAATGTCGGGTGGAAAACAGGGTATGCGCTTCCAACAAGGCCTTACGCTGATATGCAAAGCTTGGTCGGGACCGGCAAAAGAGCTCCTGTACCGCGACATTACCATCCGAACCGTCAACCAGCTCCCTCTTCTTGAACACACACTCTTGAATGACTCAACCTCGGCGCTAGCTTTAATGATTAAATCCCTTCGACTTCTATGCGACGTCTCTCCCACCCAGCACCACGTGCTTGATCTCTCCCTCAGGCCGGTTTTATGTATGTGCACTCGCCTGAGACATCTCGCGTTCAATCCCGTCCTGGACCTATTTCCTCATCCTTTGTCTACGTTCACCCTCGATTTGCAGACCCTCCCTCAAGCTCATCAAGACACGCTCACACGCGTCGAGCTTGGTGTCTCTGTACCACTTTCACACGCAGTTCCCGAGTTGACCCAATTTCCCAATCTCGTCATGCTCTCCTGCGAAGTGAACCTGCTGACGCCCACCGCTCATGGCGACCCATACATACTCTCCCGCCTTGAAGATCTGCGCCTCACGCTATCCACCTCTGACTCAGTAGCCATCAGCGACAGCTATCGATCGATAACGTCCGCCCTCGATCTTCCAGCCTTGTGCAAACTCTCGCTCACCGCGGTACAGGCGACGGCTCACGATGTGCGCCCCTGTTACGCGCTCTTCCTCGCGAAACACGGCAGCCACCTGCGATACCTCGCAATATACGGGAGCTTCTTCCTCGTTCTTGTCATAGAGGAGCTCATTCAGCATTGCCCGAGCGTTGAACACCTCGTCGTTCCCCGCGTGCGCAGCCTTCAAATGCTCGCGCATCCGAACGTGGTGTGGCTCGACGCGTGGGACTACATGACCGCGAGGCGACGGAGGCAGCCAAAGGACCCGTTAGATGCGTTTGAGAACATGCCGCGCCTGCGGGGCTTTCGCATCATTGATCGCGCCTTCTTCCACATCGCAGGTCCGGTTGTGCCCCTTGCTGCCCCGCCATATCTCGACGCAGATGCCGTGTAGCTCAACTCGTAACTGGGGTTGCTCGCGTGGAAGTGCTCGAAACGCACACGTCGACGGATAGTGTCTGCCGAGTGCAGTACGTGCAGAATTGAATGGACTATCAGAGGTTCATACAAACGTAGGGATATACGTGCATTATGAATCAGTATGAGATGATGGGGATCTAAGGAAGATGTCTCGGATACGGCTCTTGTGTATGCATTATTCCAGATGTATTTGACAGCTCTCCTTCATATTTCGTGCTGCTTAAGTACGCAATGCAAGATCATGTGTGCACCACTACACTTCACCACGGGAGACCAGGTTGCAGGTGATCTGGGACCTTTTGGTGGCGGTGTCGGCATGTGTCGGCCGCGTGTCGGCACTAAGCGTATGTGACGGCGGAGCGCCTCGCGTTAGCTGTCAGTTAATGTTCTTCTTAGATAGTTTTTCACGTCTCTCCATGCACTGTATCGTAGTCTATCTCCTTGTAAACTTGTTTATCGAGCTCCCTGCCATCTATAGTTGTCCAGGATTTCATTGCCAGCCTAATCATCGGTCAATCTCGGCTCATGCACCACGATTTTGTCATCCTCCCTGATCTTGGCATGGACGGCGGTTTGGGACTTTGGAGTCTGGACGGCAGGACAGTTTTGAACCTGACCGAGCACAAATTAGCCACTTGTCCACCTTCTGTGGTTACATTGATTTATTTCCGTTTATTTTATTTCATCAGAACACCTTTATGACTGTATGAACGAACAGGGCAGTGTTTGATCATGTTTCAGACGAATATTCCGAGATCTGTGCGTGATATTGAGTGGACATTGACGTCGGCTTTGGACTTTGTTGGTGACAGCCAAAAAAATCCCCGCAGCTTGCAAAAAATGGCTTAAATGCTGGATCGAACACTAGCCCCGAGGACAAGAATCGTAGACTTACATGCTACACTACTGTGCCGTTTATAAATGACGTGATGACATAGATTATAACGAGCGTCATCATTTATATCCTGTCCAACTAATTAGTAGTATGACGAGAGCCATTGTCTGAGTTGATTCTAGTGTGGCCTGGATGACACTCAACGAGCCATGAGTATCGCGCCGACACGCCGCCGACACGCCGTTACCTAGCCGACACGCCGACACCAAAAGTTCTGGATTCTCCTTCATCCTCCAGGAGACTAGGTTTATTCTTGCTTGCCAAGATGTGCAAGTAGACACACCATGTTAAGCGCCCGAATAGGCGCCTACATCACATAGACCTAATGTCCTTGGTGTTCCAATGATGCTCGACCGTAACCCAGGCATGGCGGGTTTGATCGGATGTTAATAAAAAACATTCTATCATCAGTAATTGTGGCTCCCCGGGTTCCGGTGTAATCCTTTGGAAGTAACATAGGCAACGTCATCGCAAACATCATACTATCAAGCGCCTCGCTCGATCAATCACCATAGGGAACGTTGCGGCTCAAAACATGTCCACTGTGCGACATGAACAAGAATAACCTGATTCCCACTCCACTGACGAAGCGGAAACCAACTTTTGACTCCCAGTGCTCCAGGCAATAGATGTAATGCCTCTGCATAGCGGTCGGTCATGACATGTAAAAGGGCAAGAAAGCATGAGAATCTGGAGTATATAATCGGGTGAATAGTGTGGATCACTACGCTATGCGGCTAGCAAGTATCAAGCTTTCAAGGGCGCTAGGATGATAGGGAGAATTAAAGCTAGAAGTGATCCGCGAAGAGAAGGAAAGAAAAAACAATATGAGAAAAAAAATCCTCGTATATTCAAATTATGCCCGACTTGGCGTTGTAAGTGCCGGAGCGGAGCGAGGGCTTGCTTGTTTTGACTTACTCTTATGTCATCGCAATCCTTTCCCCCAACTCCGCTAAGCAAGGAGAACTGGCGAAACAAACACAAAATGATCATTCGAAGCACAGCCCGGCGTTCAAAGAACGAGCGACAGCGCAGCATGTTGCCTTGGCCCCAGTATATTTACTCTCACAGAAAGTGTTATCACAACATTTCCCTCGTACCGCTTACTGTCTTCAACAATGCCCTATGTTTCAAACTCGCCTCAGTACATCCCATGGATTTCCGACTACCAAAAAAATGACTATTTGTTAGGTGAGCTCTAATGTGTTTCTACCTACGAGCTTACGTGCGCTTGGCTCAATCGGATCCCTCGTTTAGTTTCCATTGCTACTGCGGTCCTCTATGACTATAGTGAGTTGCATATACACCTTCCTGGTTTAACTGCTAAAGCTTTACAGTTCTTCGACTAGATCAAGAAGTAAGAGCTCAGATACAGTGGAAAATCATTGTTGTTGAACTATGCCTTTGCTAGGTAAACTTGATATGGGCGAGTCAATTATGTTCAATGGGTGTTCTCGTCTTTATTCATATGTTTGTTCTTCAGAAACGTAAAGTATCGCTCATGACCTGGTGTTATGTATTTGTAAGTTTTTAGCATTCAACTGTGCTTACTTGATAGGTAGCTAATATAGAGCAGCTTCGATATGTCGGCCTTCTCTATGCTATGTATGTCTAAGGGGTATATGTTATGTAGAAGGTTTGAGTTAACCATATGCATCTTTTGTTTAGCATGTCAGGTATCTGTAAGTGTCCTTGATAAATATTGTGTTGATCATTCTAACATGTGCGAAGGGAATATTAGATTTTATATTTCCGATAAGGTACGTTTGTGGACTTCCTCACCAACATGTTCTCAAGTGGAGAATAAAATAATAATATGGACATAACATCTGGTAGACGTAAGGAGTTTCCCGTGGTTTGTCTGTTCGACTGTACCACTTATTCTTGATTCCAGCTGTACGTTTCATATCAGCAACTATAGCACATGAACAAATGAAATGATGTCGTTTTATAACAGGCGAAGGGCTGTATATATTTATCGATGAAATACTCCAGAGTACCTTGACAATAGCACTGCAAGGTGACTTCCTGGCATTATATTCATCAATGATTGAACTCATCAAATGTATTCTTTTAGCTGCGATGACTACTCGGGTTTGTGCGCTTTACGAAAACTCCAAGAAAACAGTAATTTTCCTTGCGGCAACATTCGTCATTCTGCAGTTGTGTTACGGGGTGTTAAACCTTTTTGATTACATACTACCCTATGGTCAATCTTGTGCGTCAACTAGTGATAACTGAGACTGGCCCATGAGTTAATTGTCCTGTTTATAGCTCAAGAGGCTATTGTACTTGGCTGGCACATCTGTGGAATCTTCAATGGGCCATCTAACATTGTATACCAGTGGATGATCCCGGTTGCTAACGGGCTGCTCATGACGTATGAGCTGACACTCATTGTTATGATTGTATACCGGTCCATTATGCAGCTGAAGGAACACAAAGAACTGCGGTCGTTTGGAGTCAAGGGAATTATGCGCCTCATCATTCGGCATGGGTTGCTGTATTTCTTTTGGTAAGCGTGTAGTACTATGGTAAAGCCTCATGTGAGATAACCTATACGTAGGTTTCTCACTTGGGGGATTACCAACACACTGGCAACCAACGGGGCTCATTTAGTAAGCAATTGCTTTGCCACACTTGATTCCAACTGAACTCTCGAAGGCGGTCGTAGAAATTATGGTTTTTGAAGACTTAGCACCGGCTCTGCAAGTATTGCTGGTTTCAGCAGCGGGGCCATGGTTCATTCTTGCTATCCGTGATCCATACGCTGGACGGGTGGATGGGATGCATGGCATGACGACAAATCAAACTGCAGATACTTCTGTCGCTTTTGCAAGACCGTCGACTAACGCCGGGACCAATGACCCAGAGGCTCTGTCTTAGGACATAATTGCGATGGGAAATGGAGTTGATTGCTGAAGTAAAAGCTCAACACCGAGTGGAGTGTTCTAACGTATTATTCTCGTGTTTCTATTCATATCACGTGTCATTTAATATGTGGATTATCTTGTGTTGTGTTCGAAACTAGATTGTTGCGAAGTACACCAAAGCCCATATATGCTACGATATAGATTTGCATGACTTGTGTCATGGCGTTTTCTGAATATTTTATCCTTTCCTTTCGGCCACGTGATTGCGACTCCGAGTATCTGATGAGAGTGATACATGACGATGAGGATGTTATATAATACGTGATAGCAGAGTGACGAAGCCGCTTTTGTCACAAACATTCACAATGCGATGTTTTCTGCGAGTAGGAAGGGGCTCAACGGCACCGAAGTGGGATAACCCAGCACCGTTCTCTTCATAAAGTGTCTTTCTTGCGATGGCCCGAGCCCCGAGGGTGACAGGACAAGACGCTGGGTACTCAGAGTGAGAAATACCGATGTCATATATAGCATGCACACGCCTATGTGATGGTTCGAGAACTCCTCATGAACGACGAAGGCTGGTTTAGGATGCGAAAGGCGCCAGGTGTCGCGTGCAGTGAGATTCAGCCTATATATAGCACCTTCTCCGCGTTTCACCGACATTGATAGGCGCTGAATCCGTCTTCGCCATGGACGATGCCCAGCCTCACGGAGGTGAAACACCAACGGGAAGGGACAGAGAAACGGGCCCCAAAGGCGAGAAGAAGAAACGGGTGAGGACGGAGCGAAAGCCGAAGAACACGAGTACGGAGGTGGCTGGTCGAGGCGAGGCGAGTTGCGGTGGGGCGACGAGAATCCAGGACGGATCTGGGCGGGATGAAAGAGAGAAGGTGATAAGCCGAGGTGCAAGGACTCTGATGCGACGGGAAGCAAACGAGATCGGGGACCTCTCACCGATGACAGCACTCGATACCGCTCGTCCGATTCGAGATATCCGGGACGGTATGTATCCTGTGGGCGTTCGGTCTCCGGATCCGAAGCTCAACGCACATAGCAAAACGGGAGTGCTCATGTGAGCTAGTATTCATAATGGTTATCGTATCTGAACCGAGACTCAAGCTGACGCTGGATAAGGTACGATCGTCCATTCCTTCTCCAGTTCCAGGACATCGTCATACAAAGGCCGCCGCGTCTCGCGACGCTCGAACAGCTCAGTGGATTATACGTTCTGAGAGAAGATACCGTGGACATCAGAGAGCAGAATATGACAAAGAAACAACGACAGGCTAGGGATGCACTGACTCGGAGGCACGGGGCTGCTCAAGTCGGAGATCGGCGTACGCGTGGACGAGAGGAATCTGACGTCGGAACAGGGAGAAGCGAGAGAGAAGCTACGAGGTTTGGGAGTCTTGAAGGGAGAGGATTAAAATTGGCGAGGGGGTAGCTGAACGAGAAACGAAGACGCGGATATAAATCGGAGGATGGCAGGCTCATGAAAGCGGCGGGGAGAAGTCATTGTGTTGACGGTATTTTCGTCGAACAGGAACGCCACAGGAGAACGTGGTGAATAGAAGGCCACGTAATATGGAGTGAGAAATTTCCAGATGCGAGGTGTTTCGAGACGTTCTAAGTGATCGCCGGGAGCGAACATGGATCATTGAGTGCCGCGATGTCAGAAAGCTGTAGCCGACGATGACGGATGGATGATGAGATGTGTGCTGGCAAGGAGCTGGCAAGGCATGACGAGCGAGACGACGCAGAGGATACGGGCTGGAGTTATGTTTTAGTTCTCCGATTGGAGCGAGAACAAGTGCAGCGCAGCACGAAGAGACAGAGAGTGAGCCATGTGGGCGCTTGTGAGAGCGTGGCTGTGCGGTGAGAAAGGGGCTGGCGCGGCTCCGTGTTGTTCTCTTCCACGAACTTCATTTCGACAAACGCGGGTTCAACAACAAAAGCAGAACATCAACAAGTCAAGAATAAGAAAGTCAAGACAGGGGAGGTCCTTTTATACCCTTCAACTTCCAGCCGCGGTCTCAATTGCGTCGCCTTGGTGGCTGATCCTGGGAACACTCCGACCCGCCCGCCGTGCCTGACGACTGTGAGGCCCTCGACGACGACGAGCAACTCCCAACTCATCTTTCTCGCTTTCATCGTCTTTTCTTCATTTTCACCGACGTTGCACTGCCCTGTCACCGCAGACGCAGACGCTCGTGTTCCTTTCACCACTTACATATCCTCACATTCTTTCTCCATCTACTCTCGCCCGGCAGCGCAGGCTCACGCTCGTCGCACCGGTCTGCAACAGCGCTCTTTTCCCTTTTGTAATCATCATCTATCTTCTTTGTTCTCGCCGGCCGGCCGAATCATCACAGCAACAGCTAATAGCCTTTCCGTCTCATCAAACCCAGCTTCAACGCACTTCCCACCTGTTCGTCCATCTCACCTATCTCTCCACCCCCTCCGTTCTCACCCGTTCTCCCCAGCTCGCTGCAATCAGGAGTCCCATTCTACTCCTAGATCCTAGGCTACTCCAAACACCAACCAGAAGAAGAAGCAGATGAATATGCCTTCTCTGTTCTCCCGCTCCCGCACAACGCCCAACCCCAATAAGGGCACCCTCGACTCCCCATCCAAGACCTCCCTCCGCTCTGGTCTTGACGAGTTCGGCCGCATCGGCTCCCCCTCCACCCACCCGCGCAACAAGGACCCAGTCAAGAAGCGCCTCGCCCTCGCAGAGCGTTCCCGCACCTTCTCGGGCGCCACCGCGCGCACCGACAGTACAGCCATCGGCCAGAGCGAGGTCGACCTCTCCGATGCGCTCTCCCGCGTTCCCGACGGTAGCTTCCTCCCGCTCAGCCTCGACCCTCCCCAGGTTCCTCCTGATCTCGAAGACGCTTTGCTCAATGGGCCTCAAAACACGCATACGGCGCCAGAGCATGGATATGGGTTCCTCGCGTACGAGCGACATGTGGTGCTGGGTTTAGAAGAGGCAGCGAGGCTCGTAGATGTCGTCGCCGCCGAACTAGGCACGCGTGGGCTCACGACACCCTTTATCTTCTCCGCACTCGCGCTCGACGTGTCCGCACCCGCCGTGCGCCGGCTCGTGCGTTCCTTCCTTGAGACGTGTGCACGTCCCGGAGTTGCGGACGTTGATATGCGTTGGCGCGAGGAGGCGAGGTTCGCGGGGCCGCATGAGCTCGGGATGTGTCTTAGGTGGGGCCTGGCGAGGATGATTAGAGTTGTGGGTGGGCAGCCGGTGAGGGGGCTCATTGCGTGGGAGCATTATATCGAGTTCCGGGAAAGCGAGGCTGGTGCGTAGCTCCCTTCTATAACTCACTATCATCGCTGATCTCGGAGAACTTACGGAATGATAGCCCTCAACTACCCCCCGACACACTTCTCAACCTTCCTCCCCGCCCTGCACCCCACCCTCCGCGGTCTGCTCCTCACCCTTCTCTCACTCCTCATCCGATTCACCGCACACTCCTCCTCTTCCGGCCATACGCCCCCAACGCTCTCGCCCCTCTTTGGCCCGCTCATCTTCGGCCTGGGGCCCGGAGGCCTAGCGTTCCACCACACGTACGTGCACTACCTGCGCGCCGTGCACGCGATGGAACATCTCATTTTAGCGTTCATCCGATGGCAAGACGCCCCGCGCTCCGTCACGCACTTCGCCATGCAAGGAACACTCCAGAGCGGCGGCGCCGGCGCAGCGCAGCGGGTGACGATGCCCGGGCTGGTTGGGATCGGTGCGGCCGGCCAGCTAGGCGGGCAAGGCAACCACGCAAACGCCGATTCACCAACAAGCCCGAGCGGCGACAGCTCGCGCTCGCTTGGGGTGCCTACAAAACTGAAAGACTGGATTCGCGGCTACCCGGCGATGCTCCCCTTCCTCCCTACCACCTCGACCTCCTCGCGAAACCCCCACGAGCGCCCGCCGCCGCGCCGGGGAGCTAGGACGGCACGCGTCACGTGTATCCGACGCAACGTGCGCATGTACAGCCCGGACCTCGTGCGCACGTCTGCGTCGTGGGCGAAGCCGATTCCGCACGCGTCGGGGCACGATGGAGGCGAGTGGGGGCACAGCGAGGCGTGGGCGCGCATTGTGCCGCCCGCTGCGGGGACCGGTGGCGGGGCGCTGCAGCCAAAGTACAGCGAGGCGTATAAGAAGCGGATGGATATGCCGCCGGGGATGCAGCCGCTGACGACGCCGTTTGCGGCGCCTGCGTTGGCGGCGATGTCGTCTGCGCATAGTGGGGCGACGAGTGGGAGCGCGAGTAGTAGTTTGTTTGATGGGGAGAGCGGGGGTGTGGGGAGGGAGAGGGAGGGGCGGGAGGGGGAGGATCGGTATAGGAATTTGACGGATTTGAGGTGGGGCGAGTTTGAGGCGATGGGGTTTGCGGAGCCGGATGAGAAGAAGCTGCAGTTTGATTTGACGGAGAGTGCGAGGCAGGTGCGTTGTCCTTTCTTTTGCTTTTATTTCACCCTTTTCCGCAAATCTCCCATATTTCATGATGATACTCATCAAAATGCCCACAGGAACGCGCAGCGAAACGCGCGACGCTCAACTGGACCGACTTCAGCGCGGACGGCTTCTCGCGCACAGACGCGACGCTCTCCGCCACGCTCCAGTTCTCCCCGCCCGTGGCGAGCAGCATCGCCGCGTGGCCGGCGCAGTCGAGCGAGCTGCAGCGCAAGCTGCGCAAGGCGCACCGCGCGCTCCCGCCGTTCGGGTGGGACACGACGCCGGTGCAGGGCGCGCCGGAGGAGGTCGAGGAGGCGTTTTTGGATGTGTTTTGTGATCTTGTGTATGGGGGCGGGCCGGGTGTGGGGCCTGGGCAGGGGAGTAGTGCGGAGAGGGGCGTTGGGGGGTTGGCTGGGGGTGGGTGGATGGAGGTAGGCAGGGGCGAGGAGGTGGAGAGGGAGTGTAATTGGGCTTTGGTAAGCTTTTGTTCTTTTGTGGCTGCTGGGTGGTGGGAATGGGGTGATGAACTTGCGTTAGGTTGAGTTCAGGGCGCTCCCACTTTCTGCGTCTCCGTCCGGCACCGGCAGCGATCATCGTTCGAGCACGTCGCTCGTTCTCTTTGAAGAGTTCGTCCCGCTCGAGTATCGCCAGCAGCTCGCGAAGGAGTCTACCGGAAAACGCAAGAAATCGCCATTTGCGTTCCTCAGTCCCGGCGCGCTCGCATCCCTTACAGGCAAGCGCTCGGGCGGGCAGAAGGAGTGGAAGCCGGCAGCGACGCTCAATGGACGGCCGTACGTTATCGGACACGTGCCAAAAAGCCCGACGTTTCGCGAAGTCGAGTTCGAAGGGATGTTGAGGGGCACCGGCGGCAGCGTGACGAAGGTGATCAGTCTTAGCGCAAGTGGTACCCCGAAGAACCCTAATGCTAGTGCTACCAACGGGCCATTCTCAAGGAGCCGGGACGTTATCCAGCCGAGCCCGGCGAACGCGTCGATCGGGCACGACCGCACGCCCGTCGCGTCGAATCTCTACGTGGAGCCGCCCCGCGCGCAGACGAGCATGGGACATATCCAGCAGACCGAGATTCCGCTCGAGCGGCAGTTCTCGGAGCCGCAGATGCAGAACAGCCCGCTCACGCCCGGCGGCGGGCGCAACAAGCGCTTCCGTCTCCCGCTGCCGATGCCGCACGGCGCGTCGCCGATGGCGATGACGCGCTCGGTGTCGATTGGCAAGCGCGGGAGCGGGGTGCCGACGGACTGGAAGCCGGCGGGGGCTACGCCGGTCGAGTTCGAGACGCGGCTCGCGAGTTACTCGGACGACGAGCTCGTGGCGAGTCCGCAGCCGGGCGCGCTGATGAACCCTGAGGAGAAGGAGAGGGAGCGGGTGAGGCAGGAGAAGCGGATGAGCAGGGACGATGCGTGGGTGGATATTCTGGTTGCGTCGCATACGAGGCGGATGGGCGGGCAGGAGGCGGAGCTGCGGCCGCGTGGCTCGGGCCAGGGTGAGCGGGAGGCGAGGAGGAGGGGGTTGAAGGGCGGGAGGAGCGATCCGGAGCTGGCGAGTATGGAGTTGGAGAGGGTGTTGGCTGGTGTGCGGGCGGGGTCGCCGTTCTCGGGCGACGACGAGCCGGAGCCGTTTAATCCATATCCGGAGGGAGATGAAGAGGACGTGGACAGGCGCATGTCGTCGACGACATATCCTACCATCGTCGATCTTCCGAGGCCGAGCGGCGAGTCAATGACGACCTCAGAGGCCGCAGCGGGGGCGCAGCAGGAGGATCCCGACGTGGACTCGGTGATGTCCTTCCCCAACTCGGGCTCCAAGAAACTCGGATACTTTGACTTGCACCCAGAGCGGCGGCCTGGTGGGGCCCGTCCGATGCCCGGTGGTGCACGGACGATGTCCAATGCGTCCGAGTATTCTATCAGCGAGATATCTGCTGCTGGTGCTGGTATGGGACGACGGAGCCAGGACAGCGACACGCCAACGGTCGGTGGACTTCCCGACTTCGCAGATGAGGATGCGGGCGGGGCGCGGGAGAAGGCGCACGCTCGTGCGGAGAGCACGACATTACCTGGTCTCGTTGCTCCACCCGCCGCGCCTGAGAAACGGAGCGTTAGCCCTGGTACGGACGCCAAAAGCAAAACGGCTTCGCTGATCGAGATGTACCGCGAGCGGGAGCGCTCTGGTTCGTCGCCTAGTGGGACCGCCGCACCTTCGAAGCTGCCCGTGCGTTCCTCGTCGCTCGCCAAGGACAAGGCAATTCCCCCGCTTCCTCCATCAGCCTCATCCACTCCGTCTCCGAAACCTGCGACGACCACACAAGGCTCAATCAGCCTCCACCCGAACCACTCTCACGCGCCTGAAGCTTCCGAAGGTGACATGGAGAGCGTGACGTCGAGCGAGCTCGAGGCTGCCGACGTGGACACGCACGCAGAAGGCATGAGTCCGCCGGACAGGGAGGCGCTGTTTGGCGTCGATGGAGTAGGTATGGGCGGGCGGGCGAGTCCAATACGGTATGTGCATGGGCTGCCGTTGCATAATGTGCTGGAGGAGGAGGAAGACGATGCGTAAGGCGTTGGCGGGATGAGGTGAGTGTCGCAGCTGGTGTACATGCATTTTCTGACGCGGTATCCTCCGGTATAGAATTTGCTCTCGTCGCTAGCTGTACCTCCACTAAGAACATACTCGACCCGCACCATAATCTGTCTGTTTCAGCTGACGCATACGCGCTTCGTATCGTGCCTTTCCTCCGCTGTACTTTGAGTCTTGAAACTGCTCAGTATAGATCACCAGGACAAGACGTCTGTCTATGTGCGCTTCTATCATATATTCTTCCTATGTTCCTTATACGTCTTTTCCCCTTTCCTATTCTCCATTTTATTTTTCTCGCCTCTCGCCTTCCTTGGCCAACACAGTACACGCTCGCTCCTCCCCATCACCTGTCGATCTTCATGTGCTCGATATCACTCTCTCCTCTTATATCTGCTTGTTTGTTTCACTCTGACTCTCGCTGTTTTGCTTTGCTCCGCGTCTGTCCTGTAGCGAGTCCCCTCCCTTCCTGTTAATGGATGTATATACGTCAGTAGGGCGTTGGCTGGTGCTTATATGTAGAGTCTTATGGAGGCTCATATTTGCTATCTATGCATGGTACCGGGTGAGTGTCAATGGAATGACGAAACACCCTAGAGCTGGATTGGGGACATGTTCCTCGGCCCATATCCTTACCGCCTGTACTCGGATTCTTTCTGCACTCACCGCCATTCGATGGTCTCAATCGGTCAGCGTTTGCGAAATACTATTTGTAAACGGTGTTGCATGCACGCATTCTGTATCATAACTAAGAGGTACAATCGATCGAGCATGGAGAACGTTGCATAAATTCGAGAATAAGCCATAGCTACATCCAGAACATAATTTGATGCTGGAAGATATATGTAAAAGATAAGTCATATTAATTAGTTGCCCATCAAAAACAATAGCCTTCGCACGGAAAAACACATCACATCCTTTCCAAAACCCTTAATAGGATTCAGCTGTGTAGCTTTGTTGACTAACGCTGGTAGAAGAGAATGGACGTGCGCGTGGACCCGTTACCAGAGGGCGCACGTCATTCCAGGGAGGGCGCGGCGTCGCCTATCCGCCGACGCTCAACGCTGCTTCAGGATCTGCTTGAGATGGCGGTGACCTAAACGCGACGGTGCTAACTGCGTCTCTTCGAGAATCTGGAGATTGATTTAGCTGCTTTCTGTGTGCACTGCGCACACCAAGAATGAGCCAAGGTCCCAGAACACATGTAACCATCGTGTTGAACACGGGGTAGAGCATCTCAATTATTTGAGTCTCGGCTAAAGTCTGCGTGGATTGCTATGATCTGGCGTAGAATGGAGCGGAGATAAGTGGCCGTACCATGTCTGTTGCGTTAGAGGCAACGGTCCAGAGCAGTTGAGTTACCAGAACTCTGCAAAGAGCCTGAGTTTAGCCTATTTTTCAAGTATAATATAAGAGAGCTCACGCCAAGAAATAGGCCATGTGGTGCTGAGTAAGGATGCGTAGAAGACCTTTGACACCTAACAAGGAACCTTGCTTCTTCTGTTCTTTAAGTTGCCATACCACGCGGTAGAGTCCCAGAAGAAGCAAAGCCAAGTCGTACGCCAGACCAATACCGCACCAAACGGGAGTTATCAAGTAAATGATTTGGTATGTGGCTGGGGCAAAAATCGTGCAAATGTGAAGACCATTTATAATAGCCTCTTCACCTAGATCGACAAGCGGTCTGTGAGAAGACGCGACGAAGTTGAAGTTTGAAAGAACACACTTGCGTACCCGTAGGGCGGAATTATGGATAAAATATTTTGTCCCATATTCAATGCTTGGACGCATATGAAACATCCCCAAAGGACAATTTTGAGTTTCTTTGGATTTCCATAAAGTGCACAAACTCGAGTGGTCATAACTCCTTATGTTATGTACATTCGTGAATGGTGGTGCCCGTGATATTATTATCATCCACTCACCTTGGAGTAGCACCATCAATATGGCGGGGAGGATGGTGCTCGGCAGGATACTCAATACGGAACCTGGGTTGTATCTTTAGTCTTCGTGATTCAATGTATCATTTCGAGAATTTTACTTACATCTTTATGAGTTTGCGGCGAGTAGTTGTGCGAGCATTAACATTGTTTTAAGCACCACGGTTTGGCAAGCAAATGCAGACTTACACCTTTAATAACGCAGAAACTGAGAATAAATGGATGCGGTTCCTTACTTGAAAACTCACATCATCTGATAAAGGCATGTACATCAATCCGGCTAGTTGGAGTTTTAGCTTCAGTGCACGTTCAACCTATGAAAATAAACCTAGACTTGCTCAAACTGTATCTGAAATAGCAGTTAGAGCGTATTGACATGCAAACATTATTATCAAGACAACGAACAGTGCAACAAATATGCCGCAGTATCTTATCTTTCAAGTGTTCAGCCGCCTATGCCGGCCATAACATGTGAGCATTCTACTTACAGCTACATAAGACCATGTCATCCAGGATAATTTATGTTCCTTAAACAATTGTGTTCGTCAGGCACCATCAACTAGAACTCGAGAGGAGCTTACCCAAATCAAAGTAATCTTAACATGGCGGCAAGCCTCAGCAATATTGTAGTGAAGAACAAAGTTTGCTTACTTCTTGGTCTAAATGCAGGACTACAGAAACGTTATGAATTATTCAGAGCAACTTTTAGACACATACCATAGTCATACACGACCACCACGGTGGAGAACACTGGAATGAAGGCGTGGAAATGAAGGTGTGATTAAGTTAGTGAAACCATTGGTAAATGAATGGCGTATAGTCAGCCTTTACCTAAAGTATATGCGCATGCTTGGGCGTATTCGAGGCTAGGTATCCATGAAGGGGTGTTAATAATAACTGGCATGATGGGCACGGTGTGAACTCTGACGAACCGGGTATAAGAAAGCTTTTAGCAAATGTGACTTTATATACCCATAGAAGTTACGCTGGCTATGTCGCCTTTTCGATCACTCCTACAGAGTTATTCTAAACTGCGTTAGCATGAGGCTACCGCTTACCGGTCATCAGAATGTCGACAATGATGCTCATACGGAACGGACTTTGATGATCAATCAAGGGCAGTGCACAGGTACGGCCACGGTGTTGAAGTATGTGTATTTATATATCTTTATATCAGAGCTTTGAGCGGGTTTTTGGTCGGGCCTTTTTTTCTTTTTATTGTTCTGTTTGTCCGTCTCCCTCTATCTACAGTAGGTACCAAGTTAATTAGCATGCTGCGCTACTTTTTAAACCTGTACAAGTCAACACATAGCTCCCTTGCACTGGCTATCTTTTACCCTGAAAGGCATCAATGAGGTGTCGCTGCTCAATGCCTCCGCAGGCATCCACCCCCTTCGTTCTTTGTATGTCTAGAATAGATTGTGGTGTCCCTTCATCGACCTCTGCATCGCTTACAGCCACCTTCCATCAAAGGGGTTCCCTAATATAAGGACATTCTGGTGTTATGCATCTTCAAGGGCGCTGATGACAGCCGCTGCCCCATAGAACCTGGCGAAGTACCTGCGACAAAGGCTCAGGACACCCGTGCAAACCTACGACGAACATCGTAAATTGCACAACTCGAGTGGACTTAAGCCGGTGCATATCAATCTCCCGTTGTTAGCACCTTCGCAGTGGGTGTGGTACATATGAAGAAGCACGGAAAATGCAGTGTCGATCACATCCGCGTGGTGGCACGGACAGCCTATCACTGGCTACAAGCAGAATACCTTTCAATAGTAAGGACGTGAATGGTATCAGACATTGCCTATATCATCAACTTATACCTCAGCTGTTGCTTCCTTAAATTTGGCTGAGATGTGAGCCAACGCCGTGTTGTCGTCCCTCGTATGAGCTAGAGCACAGCTGAGGTGTGGCCTGTTGTAAGAAAAACTCAAGGTGGGTTTGTCCGTGATCATGAGAAAAAGTCGGTATGTGTAAGCTGCGATTCATGATGGAAAATCTGATGCCCGTAGAATCAGATGAATTAACACAAATAGCATCTTTTCGTTGTTTCCCCATTTCTTGGCTCCATTGTAACCTACCCGGGTCCTATCATCTCCAGCGGTGACCGCTGACGAAATGCTGCCATCTGATGTAATACAGCCCTCTATCGTATCAAAGCTTTATGCTGTAGCGTAACTCTGTCATAGCATGCATCCCTTTGCCGTACCATATACCTATGTCACATCAGAGCCCTTTGTCTGAATGGCGAGCACAAGCCAACAAAGTGACCTTTGATACATCTGTACGAACTATTTGTAAAATTAGCGCTCAGGATCGCATTTGAATACGGGTTAGCGGTGGTGGGAACTCAGGACGCTGTCCGGAAAGGCCGCTCACAGGCTGGACTATATAGCTTCTGTACTGAGATATGGCGGAACGATAAGAGGCACAGCCGGACCTGCGATATGGAAAAGGATGCGGTCAAGGACGCGCATGCCCCGCAGGCGTGGCATGTTCTTGAATGCATCCAGAGGAGGCTTCGGCTCCTTCCGACGCCATGCGGTCACGAAATTCCACGCGTCGAGCCACACCACGTTCGGGTGCGTGAGCGTTCGCAGGGCGCGCACGCGGGGAACGACGAGGTGTTCGACACTCGGGCGGTGCTGAATGAGCTCCTCTACAACCGGGACGAGGAAAAGGATCCCGTATATTGCGAGATATTGCAGCTGTCTTCCGTGTTTCTCGAGGAAGAGCGCGTAACAGGGGTGCAAATCGTGAGCCGTCACATGGACGGCGGTGAGCGAGAGCTTGCACAAGGCTGGAAGCTCGAGGGCGGACGTTATCGATCGACAGCTGTCGCTGATGGCTACTGCGTCAGAGGTGGATAGCGTGAGGCGCAGATCTTCAAGGCGGGAGAGTATGTATGGGTCGCCATGAGCGGTGGGCGTCAGCAGGTTCACTTCGCAGGAGAGCATGACGAGATTGGGAAATTGGGTCAACTCGGGAACTGCGTGTGAAAGTGGTACAGAGACACCAAGCTCGACGCGTGTGAGCGTGTCTCGATGAGCTTGAGGGAGGGTCTGCAAATCGAGGGTGAACGTAGACAAAGGATGAGGAAATAGGTCCAGGACTAGACTCGTGACCAGTCTCCCGAGACGCGTGCCTAAAGAGGCAACAGGCCATGGGGGCCTTCGCATCTGGGAGACTGGGAGATTTCGTCGACTCCCTGGCAGGGAGCCAACTGAGTTTGAATATTGGCAGTAAAGAAGCATCGAGAAGCGTCGGAGATCGGTTAGATAAGCCGGCATTACCGCAGCCGATCGAGCACTTGTAGTCTCGCGTCGCGTCGCGCTCTGTACGCGCCGTGCCCATGAAATA
>NW_006913063.1:256182-257532 GCF_000271625.1 Coniophora puteana RWD-64-598 SS2
CGGCCGCTGCAATGGACAACACCCCCTGCATGGTTCTCTGAGGATATCAGACTAAGGGAGCTTTCGACGGCTCTGGTTGCCACGGAAATGACAGTGCTCGATCTCCATATCTCTCAGCGCAGCTCTAGTTGCTCTCTGGAGGAGTCCTACATCAAAACTGGGCTGGAGCTGTTCTCGAAGGCGGGCAAGTCAGCTACAGATGTCTTGATTATGATTCTACAGGCGAAGTCTTAGCTAGCCTATCTCGTGCCTTATCGTACTCAATTTCTAGGCGGCAGGGCACCCGAATTTCTCTGGAACATGCTCGGAGATATTCCTCTCTGGAAGAGAAAGCTGAAGTCTAGGCTTGAGGATGATTCGATGCCACATATACTTTCTATTATGGGGAAAGAAATGACGGCTGCATCTTCGAAGCTGTTCTGCAAGTCGACCAGGGAAACTACACCTACTTTTGTCGAGACGTTTGACCTCACACGGCTGCTTCGTATCTAAAACACTGCTTGGTGGCGCATATGATGTTGCGATAGACTCCAAGTTGAATATCCTGTGTAGATTAGCGAGCGATCTAGCAGAGACAAGCGGCAGACATACCTTCCAGAGGTTCTTGTCATCCGGGGTATCTTGGTTTATTCGAATGGTGGGGATGCCGAAACTTTGAAACAATGAAACCTGATTACCCTTTAGCATAAGAATCGATTAGACGAAACAAAGACTTACATGACTAGCTTGCAAGAGCTTCAGAGGCGAGATAGTGATCGCGATTTTCGAAGGATTGCCAAAGAGAATTGGCAGGATCATGGCAAGCGTTTTGCCATACTACCTGTTCTTGCGCGAGCTACGACGTTCTTCCCAGCTAGAATATTCACAGTGGCCTCGATCTGAAACTGACGTAGTTTTCATTCGCCTAGATACCGAGCATCGAACCAGGCTGTGGCTTTGAAGACAGTCTTGGCTTGCTGAGGTGTCAGGCTCTCGACAAAGGTGGGGGAGAGCTCACCGAGCGATTGACGAGCATTATCGGACAGTAATGATAAGTTGAATCGATCGAATATATTCATAACGTAGCGATGTCGGGGGAGACGATGTAGGAAGCGATGTACAGTATAGACGAGGCAGCGGCACTTAGACGCGACGCGTCTGCAATTCAGGGGCTCAGTTCCCTTATCCGGGGGCGATCTTCTCTCGGGCCGAGGCCAAATTCAAACTCAGTTGGCTCCCTGCCAGGGAGTCGACGAAATCTCCCAGTCTCCCAGATGCGAAGGCCCCCATGGCCTGTTGCCTCTTTAGGCACGCGTCTCGGGAGACTGGTCACGAGTCTAGTCCAGGACGGGATTGAACGCGAGATGTCTC
>NW_006913063.1:257552-313162 GCF_000271625.1 Coniophora puteana RWD-64-598 SS2
ACGCGAGATGTCTCAGGCGAGTGCACATACATAAAACCGGCCTGAGGGAGAGATCAAGCACGTGGTGCTGGGTGGGAGAGACGTCGCATAGAAGTCGAAGGGATTTAATCATTAAAGCTAGCGCCGAGGTTGAGTCATTCAAGAGTGTGTGTTCAAGAAGAGGGAGCTGGTTGACGGTTCGGATGGTAATGTCGCGGTACAGGAGCTCTTTTGCCGGTCCCGACCAAGCTTTGCATATCAGCGTAAGGCCTTGTTGGAAGCGCATACCCTGTTTTCCACCCGACATTGGATCGTGGCCAGTCCACAGGGCGGGATCGAAGATTTGAGGCTGCGGAGGGTAACATGCAAGATCAAAGATGGAGATGAGAAGCTCGAAAGGTAGAGCCATGTCTAGAGTTGGACTTGGGGTGTTCTGTCTCCACGTCACGATATGATCTATTGCTCAGAAACAAGCTTACCGGGACCACGATTAATGTGCTTACTGAGGATGCGCCGTCGCGGTATGAGAAAACTAGGATTCAGGCTGTGATTAGTTGAAACCTCCAATACCATATGAGAACCTATTGTCTATGTTTGAGGTTTGAAAAACAATGCGGTGAGGTGAGGGGAGGTTCAAGCGCATTTCCCACGGTGATCGGGCGGATGTTTCGTCGGCGTTCGTCGGCGACACCGACACGTCTTGCGCACTCTGTAGCTTAGCCTGTTCCATAGCCTCATTCGAGGTCTGAATCAACGTGCACATTATCTAGAAGCTGCCTGCGTTTCACCCCGGCTCGCGCGGCCCCGGCCTGCAGCCACGCACGCACGAGATCATCAGCGCCGCCCAGCCGCCCACTCTGTTTCGATCGTACAAGCCTGGCACGATGGAGCCCGACAAGGGCATTGTCATGGGCAAGACGCACGCGCCAACGCCGCACTTCCCCTATGTACGTTCAACCTATTCTCTCTTTTCACCTTTACACCACTAACGGCCTGTTGAACATCAGGCGGGCAGGGTCGTGCTCGGCCAACACAGAACCGAGCACATCCTCCGCAAGCACATTGCGAAATACAACGTGCACGTCGAGCTCGGTATCGAGCTGCGTTCGTTCGAACAAAACGGGGACTACGTCACTGCGCAGCTCGTAAAGAAGCAGCAGGACGGCGAGTAAGAGACAGCGGAGACAGTGCAAGCACAGTACCTCGTTGGCGCCGATGGGGCGCGCAGCGCGGTTCGCAAGGGCCTCGGGTGCACGTTCCTCGGCGAAACGCGCGATGACTCGCGGATCATCACAGGCGATATCCGTTTCGTGGGCGAAGGACTTGGGAGGGACTATTTTCATCGGTTTGGGGTTGTTGGGAAGAAGAGGTGAGCGCCTACTTCCTTAGCTCTATAGCTCATGTCGTCGTACTGGCATCTTATCATCCATCATCGACTACAGCTTTCTGACATCGCTGTATTCAATGCTCATCCAGCGATCAGTTAGAACGTCTCGAAACACGCTCACATTTGGAAACTTCTCACTCCATCTTCCGTGGTCTTCTATTCACCACGTTCTCCCGTGGCGTTCCTGTTCGACGAAAATATCGTCAACACGATGACCTCGCCGTCGCTTTCCTGAGCCTGCTCATGCCATACTCCGACTTATATCCGCTTCTCAGTTCCTCGTTCAGCTATCCCCTCGCCAATCCTAATCTTCTCCCTTCAAGACTCCCAAATCCTGTAGCTTCTCTCTCGCTTCTCCCTGTTCTGACGTCAGACTCCGTTCATCCACGCGTACACTCATCTCCGACTTGAGCAGCCCCGTGCCTCTCAGCGCATATCTGGCCTGCCGTTGCTTCTTCTTCAAGTTCTGCTCTCTGATGTCCACAGCGTCTTCTCTCAGAACGCGAAATTCGCTGAGCTTCTCGAATGTCGCGGGACACGGCGACCTTTGTCTGCTGATGCTCTGGAATTGGAGAAGGAAAAGGCGATCGTACCTTCCCGAGCGCCGTCAGCTTGAGTCTCGCTTCGGATCCGACGGTCATGATAAGCAGAAGCTCACATAAACACTCCATGTCTGTTATGCGCGCTCAATGTCGGATTGGGAGGTTGAACGCCTCTAGGGTACACAACGCCCGAGAAACGTTGGATCAGAAGAGCAGTATCGAGTGTTATCATCGGTGAGAGGTCCCCGATCTTACTTGCTTCCCGTCCCATCAGAGCTTTCAAACCTCGACTTCTCGCCTCCGCTTCAGTCCGCCCAACCGACTCCTGAGTTCTCGTCGCCGCGTTGCAGTTGACCTCGCCTCGAGCAGCCGCCCCTACACTCGTGTTCTTTGGCTTTCGCTTCGTCCTCACCCTTTTCTTCTTCTCACCTTTCGGGCCCGTATCACTATTCCTTCCTATAAGCGTCCCGCCTCCGCGAAGTTAAGCATCGTTCATGGCGAAGTTTCTAGCGCCTATCAAGGGAAGACCACCTTGGCAAATGTGGTGCCCTTTACAGGCAGCGACACGTGGTCCCCCCAAGTTGGCGCTCGTATATTTGCTGACCATCGCGAGTGGTGGACTTAGCGCCCTTGTTTTGGATCTCGTTCTCTCGTTCCCGTTCGTCTGGCAGTTGCATCACTCGGTTCGCGTTCTATACCTTCGTACTGTCTCCAATCCTAGCTTACATCTCCGGCACTTCCATCAACGCCACTCAAGCGTCGAGCTTATACATCAATCCACATTCCCTCGCCGTGATCTGAATCCACTTTGTAGGATTTCCGACCTATACATAACGGTGAGATGCTGATATTAAACTACTCTGATTGAAAAATACATCAAACACATACTGATAAACTTCCGGTGTGCGACGTAGAGGGGGAAATGGCATATCAGTAGTGTAAAAAATATAGAGAATAAGAGCCTTACTATGCTAAAGCTTTCCTTGCCGATGATCACAGCGTAAAAGAAGCCACCGGGGAGAGGGCTCAAGAACCACGAGGCGCTTCCAGTTAGAGCCCCATGACAAAAGGAAAGCCCTGGAACGTCGGCATCCCAGACTTGATATTGCGAACTCTCAGAGATGTTCAACGTAATACATTCCGTAAGCGACTTACTTTGAATTCCCGTTGGCTTGAACTGTTTATGCAGCATCCTTAGGGTGATGTTTCTGAGGCCCTGAGGATCTACCCTCAAGGCGGCGACGCTCCGCCAATGTTCGGAGAGACTATCCTTTCCACCAATGTATAGGGCCTTTACTATATCAAAATATCGCGCGATGAAGTCGCTGTCGAGCTCGGTCGGGTTCCCAGCGGCGTTGTAGAGCTCAGTGACCGCTTGCTCCACTTTTGACGTGGTATTGGCGTGTATCTGGCCAGACCTGGGTTGGTGCCGCTGCGATGGGGAAGATGTTGCCCTTTATATTGTACTAAAGACTTTGAGGAATGCGAAAAATCAGCGGCGAAATTGAGGGCGGTGTCTAAACTCATATCAGAAGCCTCCAGATCCTCGTAGTATCTTATCTCAAACTAACTTGAAATGCCCATACAGTGTTACATAAGTCTCAGCCTGGATTTCAAATCTTGAAACGGCTCGTAAAGAAAAGCACAATAGAACGGTGCTTCAAACGTGAAAACTTATGCCTACCTTTAGCCATCCTCACAAACTTGGAGAAACAAATCAGACTGAAATGAGTTTAAGGTCCTGCTGTAGGCAGAGTACAGTGCAGAGAGCGAGTAGACTACGAATCACCATCCAGCAGAATCAGCACCAGCTACACCACTATAGAGTCGGATGTAAATCGTATTCGGCCTATAGTGTCCCTATTAGTATAGTTCTATTAAAAGCCTTGAGATCGTTATAAGCCTCAGAGCTTAGCACTTTTGTACAGGGAATGAACACACGGAATGACTTCAACGCCAATACCAGCTCCCCATTCACGGATATGGAACATCTGAGAGTGTATTACTCCGATCTATCAAGGCGACGGTATACCATTGGAATTATTTTCGCTTCAACATGGATTGTCAGAGCGGAGAAATGATCCTTGAGTGCTGTTGAATGCTCTATCGAGTACGATCAGGCTCTGAAACCAATCCGTTCGCTGCTCTCTGACCGAAGAAATAAGCATATCAAATTCTTCTCGCATCTGTGACATAGGGCCCGGTAATAAAATTAGCGCTGATGGTGTTCCTCAACTCAACGGGTCGTTTTCGCCGGACATATGGTGATCTTGGGAGGAAGAAGTTTTCGGCGTAGGCCACGCACCGTTTCGTCACGGACCTTGCCTGTTCCGCTATAGCGGGTCGTTGGGGTGAGATTGGGTCGGGGTTGTCTTGGCTCGTGGGTTGCCTGTGAGGTCGGGTCCTTTGGTCCCTTGTTCTGCTTTGCTACTTGACTTACTTCTTCGGTTCGGGGCTATAGTGTTCACAACCTTTGGTTGGCGGGCACATGTCAGCATAATACGTTTTCCTATTAGGGGCGATCGCTCTCGTGTCTTATTTACGGTAGTACTGTCCGTCTTGGGGCTTGGCCCTCCTGGACATTAATATGATTACCATTCCATTCCAATAAAATTAGCGACTGCGCTGGCCAGCCCTACTAGTACTGTAGCATCGACAGTCTTTGACAGGTGGTTCATCTAGGGGGGAGATATCGGGCCGTAAAATGTACGCATACCCATATTGGGCGGTGATTACCAGGGACTTGTTGCAATAGTGTTGAAACGTTGAAAGCCCACACAATCCCACGCGAGTATTTATTGAATACACTCAACCGCCTTTACGCGTCAACACATGTTCCATTGTAATATTCGTACATGTTGCTCCTCGACGATTTCTCCATCTCATTCCATACACAAGTACAAGACGCAAGCTTTGAAGCACCTTTAGGTGGTCGGATAATGAGACTAAATATCGGCCCATTGGCCCTCTCCACCTACGTTCTTCCTCACGGTAGAGTTGTTATCTATGCGTTTAAGAATAAGAGACTGAAATATGCGATCTCATGGAGAAGTGAAACACGTACCGATAAGCTGCAATTGCAGACACATGGAGCAAAAATCAGTGCTAATATGTCAGCTAAATATTTTATCATAAGAGATAGAAAACCTAACGATGAGCGCTCCCGAGGAGCTAACGATATCAAGCTCAAAGGCATCATAGCCGAGGTCGTGCACGAACCAGTGGGCGGTTCCGCTCAAAGTTCCATAGACGTCGCTCAACGATTTAAAAGGCCAGCTCGCGTCTTAAGATTAGAATCCATTAGCAATCTGTATCATGATGAGGTAAACTGTCGTGATACTTACTTTCAGCACCGTTATCTTTGAACTCCTTGCGCAGGTCCAAGATGGTTAGCTTGTACGTAGAGTTGGAGCTCTGGCGGAATTGGATAGTGGTAGGGAGAAGAGCATCGTAGGCGCGGACAGCCGAGGTTTGGTGAAGTTCCTTGACCTGCGCAAAGTACTTCGCAGCGAATTCCTCGCTGATCTCGGTGGGCTTGCCAGCGGCGTTATAAAGCTCGCTGAACTTCGCCTTCAGCTTGGGACCAATCTCGGCGTTAAGTTTGTCAAAGTCAGCTTTAGACATGGTGTGGGTGGAAGTGTTTGTGAATGTGCGTATGCGTTTAGCAAGAGTGGTGGAAATGAGCTGCGATAGATGCTGCTGAGTTCGCCCAGCCATACTCTCTTAAATACATTCGGAGGGACCTGTGACTGTTAATTCTCGCGTAGAACACGCAAAGCTGTTCGCAACGTTCGCAAGGTTTTGCGCCGATGCCGCTCAGGGGCGTAGGAGGTTCATAAAAGCACCAGAACGTTGTTGGTGAACCCTTGAATCTTACTACAGAGTCCTCTAACTTTATCCTGCTTTTTCAGACCGAGGAAGTGGGGAGAATGGCAGATTTTCGTCCGCCTGTCGGGACTTTCAGGCAACCGATGCGAGGGCGTGAGCCACGGGCCCACGCAGATGATGTGTTCACGGATTTGATATGGATCCAAAGTCATGTAAATTTACTCAGTCCATCGCTATGGATCTACAAACAGCGGCTTGATGGGGTGTCACGCAACCCGCTTTGCGCCCGATGAATGTGCAAGTGTCAAACGCTTTAGACTGGATAAAACCACGTTTTTTAGACATTACTCAAGTCATGGTCCATGTAGGATCATGGATGGATTTTTTGTTCTGAATCGCATAAGCCTTCGTACCTTTATCGTTTCTATTATGAAGTAGAGGGCTTTGTTTATTGCTACAGCAAGGACCTAAGTCAAGCGCCCGCTCAATCAATGTAGGCGGACGATACTATGATAAAGATCCACACATAACGATCAGCTGGAAACAAAGTCAATTGTTGTTTAAGCTCTTGCCACGCTCCGCTGTATCTGGTCACTTCACTCACACGGCTGACAGGCTACAGCGACAGCATGAAATAGACTCCGAATAACCAATACCCTAGCGTTTTTCATCTGTGCAAGGGCAGTGGCATTCCACGTGTTAGGCGCCTGCATGAACGTGCTAAGCGCCCTCAAGCCTCAGGCCTCAGGCCTCAGGTCCCGAGCCCCATGATCAAAAGTTACCCAAGACCTTACACTTAGGCCGGAATGTGCTATTCAATGCGCGATATACGCCTTGGATAGGACGATAAAGCTACGCCAAGCCTCTGGTATGTTCAACCGTACCTTCGGCAAGCTGGTTGATTGGTTGGTTGGTTGGCTGGTGTATCATTTTAATGTCCACCACGCCTTATGCCTGTTGCAAACGAAAGGGACTCCAGTGTCCCTGCTAAATTCAGCCCTAACTACTTCGGTGGGAGGTGGAACATTCTGGCTTGAACAGCTTAGAGCAATGCTCCAATCCCAGATTAGCTAAGATCAGATGATTCCGGTGCTTGATTCACCTCAGGGTCAGCGGAGAGCATTTGAGCGGCGCCGAAGGAGTACTGCTGACTATCCTGGACTAGTGTTAGTCACGACGTTCCCACCTTGAAGTTGTAGATGCGGTCGCCGACTCGGAACAAGCATTTAAAGTGGGGAATATTGAATTTGTTCGTGTGTAGCGTGTCTGAATATTTGCCTCGATGCTGAGGAGTTGCTAGGACCACTCATGAGGGTATGCATCCGTTGTAATTCATGTGTGGAAAGCGAAGACATGGTAAATTCTGCAACGTCTCTATACCCGGCAGCACTGGTGTGTGAGGGCAGTATCGTGGCTGCGCCTAGACAGCCGCATGTCCATCGTACGTTTACCTCGAGGTTAGGCTTCCGAAGACTTAAATACTCGCATTTTTCGTAGATACTCTCCAGCACTCGACTGGCACTCGGTTCTCCCACTTCGGTGGTGACATTTGATCCCTTTGAACTCGTACAAGTACATGATTGGTCAGAAGTACTGCAGGATCGCTCACAATGGGGTCAGTAATTTGTCATACGCATGCAAGCAACTACATGTTCATTGGACACCGCGAAAGCGGGGATCCACTTACGCTCGGATTTGACAAGGAGCAGGATACATCCAACAACGAAGTGTCCAGCAGGGAAGATAATAATTCGGACGAGGAAGATGCGCATAAGCTGTGGACGTGACAAGTGCACTTGAACTCAAAGCTCTTACGCAAGTGTGCAATTCGTGAGTAAACACGTTCTCTTCTTCTAGAGGAACTTACTACAATATGAACTGGACTCTACTGATTTAATAGGGAGAAGGACGTCTGATAGAGGAAGGGGATGAAACGACAAGGCGACATGCACCTCGATACCAAAGGGGAGCGGATCGGCTGAGAGTTCATGAGAAAGCCGATATGAGCCGTCGGCAACTTCCGCTCAGAACCGCAATTAGAAACATATCTATGTCCGAGGTTTGGAAAGCAATGCGGCAAAGCGATTCAAGCGCATTTCCCACGGTGATCGGGCGGATGTTTCGTCGGCGTTCGTCGGCGACACCGACACGTCTTGCGCGCTCTCCAACTTAGCCTGTGTCGGGCGCTGACTCGGACGCGCCCATCCGCCTCGGGTTCTGACCTCGGACTTCTAGGGGGCCATTCGGGGGTCCTGCTCCGCCGGAGCCGCTGGTCCGAGCCTACCTGCAGCTGCATGAACTTGATCTCTTCAACCCAGTTTCTGCCGTCTGCACTCTTCATCATGCACTAGACAATGTTGCTCTTCGCACACCCGGGTTTCGACTGGATGACATTGTATAAAAGCAATGTTTAGCTCGCCTTTGGTGTCCTCGTCTTCCACTCGACATATCAGATAGCTTATCAAACAATGCCCCCCTCCTTGTCAGATAGTATCCCTGTCCTCATTGTGAGTGGTTCTTTCTTTGCTTATCTGGTAAGCCAGCACCGAGTACACTAACATTCTACTTCCACTAGTCCGGGGCAGGACCCACCGGCCTCACAGCCGCCCTTGTTCTCCTCCGCAACGGAATCAACGTGCGCATTATCGAGAAGCTGTCTGTGTTTCACCCCGGCTCGCGCGGCCCAGGCCTACAACCACGCACGCTCGAGCTCTTCCATCAGGCCGGGGTGCACGAGATCATCAACGCCGCCCAGCCGCCCACTCCGTTTCGATCGTATAAGCCTGGCACGATGGAGCCCGACAAGGGCATCGTCATGGGCAAGACGCACGCGCCAACGCCGCACTTCCCCTATGTACGCTCAACCTTATTCTCTTTCTTCACCTTTACGCCGCTGACAGCCTGTTGCACATCAGGCAGACAGGGTCGTGCTCGGCCAACACAGAACCGAGCACATCCTTCGCGAGCACATTGCAAAATACGACGTGCACGTCGAGCTCAGTACCGAGCTGCGTTCGTTCGAACAAAACGGGGACTACATCACTGTGCAGCTCGTTAAGAAGCGACAGGATAGCGAGGAAGAGACAGCGGAGACAGTGCAAGCACAGTATCTCATCGGTGCCGATGGGGCGCGCAGCGCGGTGCGCAAGGGCCTCGGGTGCACGTTCCTCGGCGAAACGTGCGATGATGCGCGGATTATCACAGGCGATATCCGTTTCGTGGGCGAGGGGCTTACGAGAGACTATTTCCATCGGTTTGGGGTTGTTGGGAAGAAGAGGTGAGCGCTTACTCCCTTAACCCTATGGCTCACGCCGTGTACTGACCACTCATTTTCACTTCAAGCGTGTTCCTTCGCCCGTGCCGCAGCATCGGCACGA
The DNA here is from genome assembly GCF_000271625.1 of Coniophora puteana RWD-64-598 SS2. Taxonomy (NCBI): domain Eukaryota; kingdom Fungi; phylum Basidiomycota; class Agaricomycetes; order Boletales; family Coniophoraceae; genus Coniophora; species Coniophora puteana. Next base: position 266,666 of record NW_006913063.1, read on the forward strand.
ACGATGACGGATACCAGCTTGTGATGGGCGGGGCGGAGATTGATGTGTCTGCGACGCTGGCTGGCGGGCATGAGGCGGTCTACGCAATCATCCAGGAGCTCGTGCCGACGAAGTTGGAATTTAGGGAGCTCATCTGGGTCGGTGAGTTTAGGCCCAACATCCGTATGGCGGACAAGTTCGGCGAGGGGAGGGTGTTCATTGCTGGCGATGCTGCACAGTACGTGATACACCTGATGGACTAAGCCTCATTTCATTTTCTGCCATTTTTTGTAGCTGTCACAGTCCCACCGGTGGGCAAGGACTTAACTCGAGTGTCCAAGATGCCGTGAGCCTTTCTCAATCTGTATTCCTCCCCGTACTCAATACAGCACTCACTCACCTTCCTCTCTACCGCAGTTCAACCTCGCCTGGAAACTCTCCCTCGTTCTCAAACACCTCTCCCCGCCCTCCCTACTCACCACTTACACCACCGAGCGCCACCCCATCATCGCCGAAATGCTCAACATCACCACCGCAATCCTCAACCAAGCCGCGCTGGGCTCGGACCGAGCATGGGAGCACCCCGAGAAACTACGCATGCTCGGAGTGAACTACCGCGCCTCTCCGCTCGTGCTCGACGAGCTCTCCCCGGCCGTCGACCGCGCGCCGACGCCAGCGTACGGCGAGGCGGACGAGGTGCTCGCAGGCGCGCTCGTTGCGGGTGACAGGGCGCCGGATGCGCCGGGGGTGGTGGATGGCGAGGGGCGGGCGTATAGGATGTTCGATATTCTGCAGCCGGTGAGGCATACGGTGTTGGTGTTTGCACCTTCGGTCGGGGAAGCGGAGGATGTTGTGAAGGCGGTTGAGGGTCGGGAGAGCTGGGAGGACATTGTGCGCGTCGTTATCGTGGTCCCTATCGGTGCCTCGATCAAAGGCACGGAGTCGCTGGGCGGTGTTCTAGTGTTGAGAGACGCAGATCAGTTCGCGTATGCGGGGTTCCGCGCGAAGGAGGGAGATAAGAGGGTGGTGGTTGTGCGTCCAGATGGGTACATGGGCGCGGTGGTGAGGGGTGTTGACGGGATAGAGAGGTACTTTAAAGGGATCTTTCTTTGAGCGGTGCTGATGTATATAGCGGACACTACAATATTTTGTAAGATATCGAGATTATCATTTGAATTATACCTGTCGAATCCCCCCGTTCCATGATATAACTCACATAAATATTCCAGATTTGCTTCCTGTATTCAGTGTCGGGTCTGTGGGCTCGACACCTGCTGGATACAGCCCATCGCAGATGGTCGGACGTGAAAGAGCGGTATCGAGTGCTATCGTTGGTGAGAGGTCCCTGATCCCGTTTGCTTCTCGTTCCATCAGAGCCTTCGCACCTCGACTTCTTACCTCTGCTCCTACAGCCAACGCGACAGTCTTCTCAGCGCTCGTCACCTCACCGCGACCGCTCTCGCCTCGACCAGTAGCCTCCGCAGTCTTGTTCTTCGCTTTTTGCTTCCATCTCGTTCAGTTCTTCGTCTTCCCAATTTGGTCCGTGTCACTTTCCCTCCCCGCCAGCCTTCCGCGCCCGCGATGGTGAGTATCAATCATGGTGAAATTATGGCGCCTATCCCAGCATGGCAATGCCATTCGTAGTCTGCGAACGCGTGAGACACATAGTTGCGCCCGTTCACGCCCTAAACTATCCAGTCGGCTGTTCAAAATAAATACTGATGGCGACTCGGTCGAACTTGTTTGCTCTTCGCGGGGCTAAGTCACGAAGAACCACACTCCAGCGAGATCTCACGCTCTCATACTACGAATGCCACGGTCATACTCTCACTATCGCGGATTTGGACAAAGGTGTTTTCGCCGACGTTGCAACGTCAATGAAACATGCCCGTCTTTCTACTCCAATCTGAATCGACCTCTCGTATACATCAACACGTGTCTTCATTGTGATATTCGTACATATCTCCCCTCATCGTCTCCTACACCTTATCGCATATACAACTACCAGGCGACAGCCCGAAGCACCTTCAGATGACTTGGATGATGAGAGTAATAACTGCCCTATACGCCCGTGCCTCCGACGGCCTTTACCACCTTTTTACTCTTCCCTGTAGTAGAGAATGAGAGGCATGATCATGCACCTTTGGGGAGCAGTGGAACATGCACCGAGAAACTATTAAGGCGGACACGCACAGGAAATGAAGTGCTAGGACGCCAGCTACTGCAACTATTACAACATATGTAAGGAAAAACCTAACGTGGGTTACGCCCGGGACATTTGAGATATCGAAGTGGAAATAGTCTTAGCCAAGGCCATGCACAAACCAATAGGTGATTCCACTCAATTCCCCAGAGGTTTGGCTGGATCCACTAACGTTCCAGCTGACGTCTTGAGGTTAAGACCCATTAGCCATCTTTACCGTGAGGAACTACTGCATTACGCCACCTAAGCCTTCGCGTCTTTTCGCGCCCCACTCACCTTCCCCCTCGGGCTTCGCGTACGAAGCTATGTAACCCCATTTCTTTATTTTGCAATCTATGTGTCGGGTAGCCTCATACACTTTCCTTATCGTGTACTAGCCAACGAGCTAGCAGTTGCCAATACACTCACATTTCTCGTGTTCTCCGAATTCACTCTGAAAATCGCGGTGGCTCTATTTCATCTGGCCAATTTCAGCGTTTCGATCGTAACCTAAGCCTGCTTAGACACATAGCCTTCGAAATTTGATTCCCCTCCCCTCTTCGCTACTGCATATATATGCGGTATATGCCAACGTCTGACATCCCCCCTATCGGAGCGAAGCGATGACATTCCTTGTCCATCTAACATCAGCACCGACGGCTTCTCACCGGTCACCCCCGTACACCCGCCGCGACCAACATCGGCGCGTGTCCCGCACAGTTGACTTGCCGTGCAGCTGTGGTGAAACACCGCGCAAGATGATAAAACGCAGCACCTGCGCTTCCAGCGCTAGTGGAGGATGAACAGACGCCCTTTGATGTGTCTTCTGACCTTGAAGATGGCGTTGGACCGGGTGTGCATGTGAGCTCCGCGAAGAGAAACAGCGCGGAGAGGGGTGCCAGTGGGAAGGGGGGTGAACAGACTGGACACGGACGTGAAGAGGGAATGTGATCGGGTTTTGGGTGTGCCTTCTTCCTTCGCTTTTCAAGCACGCTGAATGCGGTCATGACCTTGAATCGATGTGCTAAGGGATAAATAGGTCGGGTTCAAGGCGTCCCTGTTCTCTGTGTTTGCACCTATCAACGGTGGCGGTGGGCACTCATCACGTTGGTGTTCTCTTTGATTAGTCCCCGCCTCTGAGCACCGTCAACGGCTCGCGAAGCCCGCAAGCGCAAGAAAGCACCTTCGCTTTCTTGAGCCGCATCGCCAACGGGCAGGCGCTCGGCCGAACGTTATCGGACGTGTCCCTAAGAGCTCAACTTTCTGCGAAGGGAAGTCTGAGGACACGAGGGGCTCCGGCGGGAGCGCGACGAAGCTGATCAATTTTTGTTCTCTGCAACCAGCATTGAGAGCTTCGGACTGAGTACTTTACAGTCGCATGTACTTAGCAATAAGAACCGTGAGCATCTGAAAACTATACATTGCCATCGGCGGTCGTCGGAGAACCGCCTGTTCTCATAGAAGCCCGTCTGTGTCTTAAAATATGTGTACTCGGGTGTCGACCACAACATGAGTAGTGGTTCTTCGTACGTTTTCAGGCAAGGTCCTTCCTCAAGGGTATCAGGTGCATCAGTCAGTGCTTGAATTAACCGGGAGCGTAAGACAAGCCCATGATTAACTCGGAACAGATACCACACGTCCCACGAGCTTATAAAAAGCACTCTTCACACGTAGTAGCATCTTATCCTCAACGCGATGGCCGAGATTGGCCCCCTCCCAGGAAACGAGCAGTGTCCCCCCAACTTCACACTGGAAAAATATTCCAATAAATTTTGACAATTTAGTTTAAATACCTTCACCGGGTAGTTTAAATAACCTTTGCATACGTTTCCGAAAATTATCCGATCCAGGGACTGAGATTTATTTAAAATAAATTTTGGGAAAGTATGTTTATGACTCTGCGGCACGTGGTGACAGGCATTTAAAATACATTTTGACAAGCGGGGGCAATAGGTGGGTGAAGTGGGCCCATTGTATTTTGAATAAAAATTTAAATACTTTTATCATACCCTGTGATCAAATATTTAAAATAATTCCCAGGCACTGCCTATAACAGCCGAGCCATGAACCGGATCGGGTTGTCTATTTTGGCTCAATCCCCGAGCCAATCACGATTTGCCGAGCCCAGCGAGGTCAATAACAAACGAGCAAACAATAATCCAATATCATTGGGTAATCAAACGCCCGTCAAACGTCAGTCAAACGCCCGTCAAACGTCAATCAAACGCCCATCAAACGCCCGCCAATCGCCCGCCAATCGGCAATCAAACGGCAATCAAACGCCCGTCAAACGCCCGTCAAACGTCAGTCAAACGCCCGTCAATCGGCAATCAAACGGCAATCAAACGCCCGTCAATCGGCAATCAAACGGCAATCAAACGCCCGTCAATCGGCAATCAAACGGCACTCAAAAGCCCGTGCATCATCACTCCCATTGCCTCCGTTCGCCACCCCCCGCCAACAGCGACAGAAGGCGACGCGTTCAACGCCAAGGAAAGTAAGTCAAACCGCATCATACCAGACGTTGTTACGCCACTAGCAACGGCGAGAACGCCTACTCCTGTATTGACTGATGGCGCGGGAGTGTCTGCCCAGCGCAACGCTGAAGTGTCGCATGCGAGTCTGACGGATATCCGATGACCAACCCTCGAATATCAAGGCTGAAGCATCAGAACAGACAACAGGGGCGAAGAACGGCCGGAACATTCGACAGTCAGAGCTCGACATTGAATCAAACACGATCAAACGAATAACGGTAATATGGTTAACTATACGGGAAATAATAAGAATGACTATACTCATCTTACGAAACGCTTCAAAGAAGACCTCAGCATCGACGCTAGCCTAAGTACAATCAAGTAGAGCATACCTTTGAATGCAGACCAGGCTCCGCCGACAGTTCAAACTTTTTCAACAACAGAACACAGACAGAATGCACTATTTCAGGCTCGTTTGTTTCTATCTTACATTGCAGTAGACTACACGTACAACACCTCAGTGAACGCGGTCCTTGTTACGATCCCCAACCGCCAGCCTGAAGCAAAAGTCCTCGAAGGCAGAGAAGTTAAACCTGCCGCCATCCCTCGCCATGAACTCCTCAAACTTTGCACCACCGCGGTCCCAGATGAGGTCGTCAAACGCTTGTAAGGTCGTCACACCAAGCTCTGCGAATACCGCGGCGAACTGGGTCAACTTGATGTAGCAGTCCTTCTCCAGGAAATGCCAAAAACCATAGTCGATCGGATGATCGGCTGGGTCCCATATCTATTACACAGTAAGTATTGCCGCTCGAATTACATTAAGACGCAAAACTCACCCCGAGGAGCTCAACGTCGGATGAGACGGAGGGAGAACGAATCGTGGACGGGGAAGAACGAGCATCGTCAGAATCATCGTCCGTCTACCACAATCAGTAAATTTCAATGACATAATCAAAAACTCACCGTGTAAGCTGCAGTACCGTCATCCTGAACAGAGATCAGTGTCAGGGACTAAGTTGCCAGATCCCACCACGCGACAGAGAACAACGTACCGAGTCAGAACCAATAGTGCGGCGGCGTTCTATCTCCCGCAGACGATTGTTGATGTTGCGCTCGATGTACAGCTCTGCGGGCCACGCGTTGCGATATCCGTTGAGGAACGTGTGCTGTGTGGTCGCCTAAACGTTGTTAGCAAATCACGCGCTGTACAAAGCCGTACCACTTACCCTGGCAACAACCAAAGCTACATTAGCCGCGTTCTGCTGGCTGAACGGGATACTACGATCCAGCAACTCCTCCACAGCTGGACGCATCGTCGACTAGTGCTTTCAGCAATACTACTGAGAGATTAAGTACACGTCGGACTTACCATTAAATCCCCCCACTGCCCCGCAGTCAAACGAGTACACGCTAAGATATCCTCCCTCACGACACTATGAGAGACGAGGAAACGATAGACTTCGTCGATTGGACGTTCAACTGTCGCCATTATGGTAGAAGGGTAAAGGGCAAGGAGTAAAAAAGCAAGCGAGCGACATAAGACTTCGATTCTTCGGCTAGCCCCGATGTTCACACACTAAACATGAGCAAACTAAGAGAAGCCGAAAGCGCTCGCGGTTGGAAGCCGCTGTGCGATCGCTAAAATCAAACAGGCACCGGGAATTGAACTCACGACCTCGTGAAGTCAACTACATACAATGTGCTTGTATCTAACCATTTCCACTACTACGCCGTATACCTGCTGTTACATTCATTGTAGTATGATTGTCCCCCTATGTGCGATAATATGCCTAGACACGTCCGGGTATCGAGTTGGTCGAATCTGCCGTTCCTCATGGTGTATGGTACTTTCCATTTGTATTATGCACTCTTCTAGAGCATCTTCTAGATCGCACCATGCGCGCTTATCGCCCTATGATAGCTATTGACACTATCTTTGCTTTTAACGGCGCCGGCCGGCCATGCTTCTTTCATTCTCGTCTTCCAGTCGCATCGAATCCACTCGTATTACTGCTTCTATCTCTCACACGTCATATCTACTACTACGTATGTCGTTGGAATGTTCAATCTTGGGAATGTCAGCCGTCGTGCTGAGTAGTCTATGAGCAACCATATGTTTTACTGATTCTATGATACATCTTCGTTTTTGTGGTCGCAAAAGCCTGAGCTTATTTTGATCGGGAGAGTCCTGTTCTCTTGGGCGCCCAGCCGCAACAGTTTTCCACGGCAGTTCCGCGGACAATGCATACTATCCACACCTCTGAGTTCGACTTCCCACTTCTATTCGCAGTCGGGCGTGGTAACGCTCCGTCCACCCTCGATTAGCTTCTTTCGCTAACACCCTCAAAGAGAGCCTGCTTCTCTGTATGTACAGGAGCAGACCAAGGTGCAACGTCAGTCAGCTGTTGTCCCCGTGTTCATTTTTGCACTTATCTGACTTCTTTAGTTTAGAGAAACTCCCAGGCCTCAAACCTATGAAATGATATTAGGGTAAGAAGAAAGCATAAGCCTGTATTGTAAGACGCATGAGGAACCCGCCACTGATCTCTATCAGTGTCACAAAAGACGATGACATTGGGGGTGTCCGACGTAACTCCCTCGGCATCAACATCGATACTGCAGCCCGGAGAGCATCACCAAGAGGTTGAACGAGTATATGTAAGAAAGGAAGGGTTGCCTTTCCGCAGGGAATCCACTCCATCATAGATTCGAGCAAGTGTACTTCGGCGTTCCGTCAGATCGTGGAGCGACGCGGGTATCTGTTCTTGAGTTTGGAAGGGACAAAGGCTTCCATTATTATGCTAATACTCTTTCGTACTTGATGCGTGCCTTTTAGAAGCGTGGAGCTGCTTCTGGTAGCGCTGTGATAACGTTTGAGTTATGATTGGTGCTTCGATCCGCGGAGGCATCGGCGATTTCCGAACCGACGTGTATACAGCATATAAATCAGAGATAGCTTTCGTCGTAAGTATCGTTCACCGCCCATCATGGGGAAACACGATTTGCCTGGCAGTGATCTATACGACCTTATGCGTACCCGATTGATACCTCAGTCCCACATGCTGAAGATCATGCATATGAGTGTCCCTGAGTGGAACAACCTTCAAGTGAGTTCGCGTCAAGTCACACCATCAATCAATAGGGGTGACAGGATTTGTAAGAGACGAACGCGGCCGATCGTGGAGGCTCACTTAAACAGAAACGTTCCCTTCGCTCAACAGCCTAAGGATCGATTATCTTTGGTGCTGGCGGAGGTGAGTGTTAGTTTTTTTTGCTACGACGTGAGTTCAGAGAGGTCGTGTAGGCTCTGAATGTCTTGCCCGAAATGGAGAACTATGTCAAGATTTATCCGTTGAGGTTGTACATCGAACTGAACATATTCGATAACATTCGTCACAAACTTGTACGACATGCACGCTCTTCGCGACGGTCAAACGGTTGCTCTTCACGACGATCTAGCGGTGGCTCAGGCTCTTCAACATCGGTTTAGTTTTCGTTCTAAAAGAGGAGCCCGTCGTTGACTCTAACTTATCACAGTCTGCCTCTGCCCGTCCAATCCCAGCTAGGAGATCTTTGTCGCCGCTCAGAGCTCCATCCACATTGGTGAGTTTTACTTCTACATGTACTTAACTGGCCGTTTAGAATTCATTTGATAGCAGTCAATTAACCAAGGAGGAGATAACTCGGCTGATATTGCGATAGACCAGCAGCTGGCACACTTCCTTCAGATCGACTGTGGCGTTCCCCTCACGAAAACGGCGGGCGCTTTCACAGCATTCGGTATATCGGACATGGAGACATTCGTCGCCGCTGTTCGAAAGGAGGATGGCGAGGCTTTTCAGGATTTCATTCAGCAGAACGGCGCCCAACACGGTTTGACTCTTTGGGAGATTTTCATCTTGATCCGAGGGGTGAATAAACTTCGCATGGGTGAGGAGTAGATCACATGTGCTCGTAGACTACGATACAATTTGAGAATGGACTTGGTGAAGGTTCTGCGACGTGAACACTGCTAGAATCCAATGGGCCACTCCTCTATTTTGTTGCTAAGTCATATTCTACGCAAAGAAATTCCTCGGTGCAAAGCCCGTCGGCCGAAGAAGCAGGCAATCAAAAACAAACAGACTGTGTCATAAATTTCACGATTAGTAGCTTAGATCTCATATCCAGATTGATCATGTAAGGATTTGCCAGATGTCGATGACCTGTTCCTCAGGCCTTAAAATAGTTCGGTAGCTGGAGCATAACTCAGCGGTAATCTGTGCAAATATACATCTCCGACCACATCAGGGCGTGCGTTCGGCGTACATGCCTCATATATTCAGTACACGGCCCAGCTATTGATACAAATACAAAGACGATATCCACAACACTATGCACACCGTACAAACGATTATAAATACTGCGCGCCTGTTCGTGAACATTAGATAACCGAAATTGTATGAAATCATACCGCAGGAACATGCTCACCAGTTCTAAACACTCTTACTTTTTTGTGGTCTTGCGTTTCTGCCGAGTAACCTTCCCAGTGGACTCCTTCCCTTCCGAAGCAACTTTACAATGGCTTGTGGAAGGCTCAGCCTGAGAAACCACTGGATGACTGTCTCCAAGTGCTGTATGCGCCGCCAAGAGAGCACAAACTTTTTGATGGGTCCATACCATTCAGTGCCGCTGTAAAAGCTGTTGTTTCAGGTGAATGTTGACGGGCATCAACATCGTCGCTCGACATGGTTGAGGTTGTCTGACCCGACGATCCATGACTGGAATCTTCAGTATCATTGGTGCGAGAATCATCAGCATGCTCCTTAGGCATGGAAGATGCTCGCGATGGAGAAAGCAAGGTCCGAGTTCAACTCACGGTCTTGATCTTGAAGTATTTCTGCGGGGATCGCTGGCGCGTCGGTCGCTTTAGTGTAAAGTCACGTGTTATGCGTTCGCCAGTTGAGGTTGAAACGTTGAGGCCCAACGGGCGTCTGTTTCGCTGTTCCTCGCGATCGTCACGAGTGCTCCTCTCGAGGAGACGCCAAAATGACCCACAAGACAGGTTCCCCTACCCCACTACCCAAAATCACAATCAAACGATTCACGACGAAAACTCATCTCAACCCGCCGGCGTTCATGACCACCAGGTGAGACCCTCTTTCCCAAGTTTGTACTCCCTGACGGACTCAAGACGGACCCTAGTTAACACCTCTCGGAACAGACAATGATCTCTCTGAGTTCCAGCAACCGGATCACTGTATTCGGTACATTGGTGAGCATGATACGTAGTGATCCCTGTGGACCTGTCTTCTCACGCGCACCAGAACCCGTCGAGGAGGACTCGGCCATCCAGGTCGACTTGGAGTATGGCATGGATGACATGGATGAGCAAGGTATGTGTGACATATAACCGTTCAGAACCTAGTCACAGCTCTGACTCGCACTCCATCAGATCAGGAGTGGCTCGACGCTCTCAGCGCTGAACGAAAGAAGGAGCAACTAAACCCTATATCGTACGAGACATTTGAGGTCATGGACCGCTTGGAGAAGGAATGGTTCGACTCTAGTGAATGCTATCGTTTTCTGTGACGGGTGCAACCTTGCCGTCCATCAAGGTAAATAATCTCCATCCACGTTACGCTATTTTCTTTTATGAATTGTGCTCGCAGAGTGTTATGGAATACCCTACGTTTCTGAAGGCCAATGACTTTGCCGTGAATACACCGTTTCCCCTGAAAATCCTGTGGTATGTCGCTTACTCTCCTCTCCCTCCGCATGCCACGTCTTAATGTGCCCTTCAACTAGTCGTGCATTTTTTGTCTGAATGAAGGCGGCGCGTCCAAGCAAACCATGACAGGCGAATGGACACATCTCCTCTGCGCAGTCTGGCTTCCCGAAACACGAGTTGTGAACTAAATCTTCACGAAGCCCATCATTGGCGTGGAGACGGCAAACAAACAATGTTGGAGACTAGTGAGTACTTCTCCGTAATATTGATTAGAGCTATTCTGACTGAAATCCTTAAGAAATACACGGTTCGCGGCGTGAAGGAAGGCGCACGGACTCAGTGTTTTGGCGTTCTATTGGAAAAGCATCTTCCGGTGCGTAACTACTCCATGGCCATCGTTCATACCCTTATTTTCGAGATTATGCAGAAAGAGCAAGCGGAAATTCGCGAGGCTGCTTTACCTAGTTCCAGCGCTTCTTCCAACAACGTCGTTGGCGTGAAGCTCTCCAAGTCCACACGGGCACCAAAGCATATAATTCGGGCCCTCCTTTGGTTCCTGCCTCATCGGAAACGTATCATTAACAACATAGCCAAGATTATCGTGCGCAAGGAACAAGGGTTTTTTGTGGCTTGTCCGCAAATATTGGAGTTTCCAGCGCGAAGCCCGTCGGGGCGCGCGCCCCTGCTCAAAATGTTGCACCTCGGGCCTTGGACTGCGGCAGGTGCGGGATGGACGTTGAGCGAGGAGGAAAAGACATGAAGCTGGACGTGAGTACTTTCCTCGCTGTCTGTGATTTTTTTGCTAACGCTTCCCAGTTACTCAAGCAACTAAAAACCGACCTAGGGCGGGTTGCAACAGCTCGTGGAGCTCATATGGAAATGCGAGAGCCGCAAACGTATACAGACGGACAGCATCCAGAAGGTCGCTGAGGTCGTGTTGCTCGCACGTGAAGTACCTCTTCGGTTCGCTTTCGAATGTATACTAGCGTACGTTGGAAACATTCTACTCCTTGATTCATTCCTGATTTCTAGTCTAGTCTAGCCCGCAAGATGCCGTGGCTCCGGCACCAGTCGATCAAGGACAACGTTCTGTTCGGGTACCCATATGACAAGGAGCGGCGCCATGCCGTCGCCGAGTGCTGTGGGCCCAAGCCGGATTTGGATATTTTGGAGGATGGGTACGCGATGGAGATTGGGGCGAGGGGTGTTAGTTTGAGTGGGGGGTGCAAAGGCTCGGTACGTTCATTCTCTTATCTCCGGTTCGAACTCGGTTGATCAAGCGGATAAACGAATAGTGTTGTTTTCACGATAACGGTATATGCGAGGACAAAGTATGCTCTTTCGGGTGATCCTTTGAGTGCGGTGGTAAGTTTACATAAATTAATTCGGTAGCTATGGGTTTATGCTAACACTGTGTTTCCCAATTTTTAGGACAGCCATACTGCTCGGTTCTTGTACGCAAAATTGTTCCCTGGATTGCTGCTGGCTCACCGCACTGTCGTGAGTATCCCGTTTTGCCATCATATAATTCTATAATATCTAACGTTGAGTTGATCTTGCCAGGAATACCTCGTTCGTATGCTGGATGGACGAGTTGATACCGAAGCGCCGTCAAGGAACTCCGCGTGCGTAAGGGATTTCAGACGAAATCGCTCAAGATTGCAGTGTAAGCTAAGGGAGAAACCTATCGTCGCTTTGGACGCCCCTATCGAGGCCGCCGAGCCTGTCGATGAAAACGCGCAGAAAGCTACCGAGGTCAAGAAACCCAGGAAGTTTGTCACGGACGAGCACCGCGAGGAGGGCGGGATTGAGTGGTCGATTTATATAGCATCCGTGAAGGCTTCGTCGTACTGGACGTGGTTCGGCCTTCCGATAATCGTCATCGCACAGTGCATTGGTTTCAGCGAGAGGCTGTGGACCAGTACATGGGGCTCAGCGTACGGTGCCATGGGTCAACTTGTACCATACACTCACCCGTCCATCGCGTTGGACGACAACGAGGCTGCGTACAGCGAATACCTTTTCCAGTCGCAACGTTATACCCAGAACACCTTCTACCACGTCCAATCCTCGTCAAGGGCCCTCCCGGACGTTTGCGAGTACCCCCTCTTCTATGTTAGAGTATACAGCTGTATCGGCCTCGCCTCGGCCCTTGTCAGCATCTCCTCCACCCTCGTCCAGTTCACCGGCTCGCTGCGCGCCTCGCGGCTTATGTTCCGGCAGCAGCTCGAGCGCGTCACGCGCGCGACGATACGGTGGCACGATGTAACACCGACCAGGCGGATGCTCAAGCAAGGACATCAAGACGATTGACAACCTAGCCGGGTCGCGTTCCACGGTGAACTCGTCGCTTGCGATGTTCGCGGCGGCGATTGCCACCGTTACGGTGTTTTCCCCACTGTTCCTCGACCTCGCCGCGAACCCTGAATATGTGTTTCATCGCTCACGATTGGGTATTTGAGCACGAGGATGGGTTTGAAAACGAAGAGCAACCCAAGGAGTCAGGTGTTCTCTGGGTTTGGGCAGCTTTTGGAGGGTATCGTTACGGTTCGTTACGGTTCGTTACGGTTTGTGCCTTCTCGGCCGAAGGGCAGTTTTTGGATGGTTTGCATGGGAAGCTGGATGTTACGATCAAGGTTAGTTTCTTTCCGTGCTCGATGATGTGCTTATACTAACAGTGATCCATTTGTAGATGTGGTACATGTTCTGGATGTCGAACTGCTGGCTGCTGCTCAACTTCGACATTCTTGGTGGCCAAGCGGTTCTGATTACGATGTCCTTCGCCTTTGTGGACTCCGGCATCGCTAGTGTCTGCATCAAGAACGCGATGACGTTCGCCATCAGCGTGTACTAGGCGTGTCGGTTTTGGACGGCGCTTGAGCTCGATCTCAAATGAGCTTTCCGTTTCTTCTCCGTACAAAATCATAGCTAACTAATATATTATTAGCTCTGTCGAGCATCTGGTCGAGCATCTTGACCTCCCTCAAGAATCGCCCCCCGTCGTCGAATCAAACCGTCCCTACTGAGCCTCGAGCACAGGCTCGGCTGACCTCATCTCGGTCGAGAACCTCGTCATCAAATATGCACCGGAGCTGCCGTCCGTGCTCCGCAACGTCTTGTTTACGCTGAAGCCGAGGGAGCTAAATGGGCTGCTCGGTTGTATTGGTACGTGCATCTGAAAAAAAAACTTCGGGTAATTCGTGATTAATCGCTTTTCAGGGGTTGGCAAGTTGATGCTTGCGAATGAGAATGAGTCTGGTTAACCCAGCTATGGTTGAAACTGTATTAGTGCTCGTCGGTTGGCTGCTTCCCCGCCGGGTTTCTTTACCTATTTTCATCCATCGCCTAATAGGCTCTTGTTCCCCACCTAGTCGCTACTATGTTCAAGACGCCCCCGACGCCAAAAAACACTTCATTGGTTTCAGAAATCTGGGATAGCAGCGGTAATTCAAGAATAAAGAGGCGCGGCGCCATGCAAGGGGGGTTTTCAGGGATCCAGGGCACGATCCTATTGCCAGCGGACTAACATCCTCGTCAGTTTCCGTGGTTGGGGTTACAAGTATATACGATGCGGCGAAGTTAAAGGGTAGGCAGCCTTCTTTCAACGATGATGCCAACAAACCGTCCGCTAACATCTACCCCTCTGCTGCTCAGTGTACTTTATCGCACTTGCTCGAGGAATGAAAATGAATTAAGATTTTAAAAAAACACTAGAATCTCGATGTACTCCCTAGCGACACGGCGAAGTGTAGTTGTATGTGGAGTATATGGATTGCTGGAAAATCGGCTTTGAGGCGTAGTGAATGATATTAAGGCGTTAGCTGAGAAAGGTATCCTGCGTTTCAAGGGAGCGCATGCTATCATAAGAGAGGTGGAAGGATGGATTCATTGTACGGACGCGGAGAGTAATCCAAGATTTTAATACGCAGACATGGCTACCTTGCCGAACGTCCCCAGGAGCCACAAGTCGGAGAAATTCCGCAGCGGCTTTGTCTGTGGGCGTTTATCAATAGGGTATGATCATGTCCAAAACGGGCGCTTATGGACCGCATGTCAACGTCGTTGGGTGCAAACTGGATGTGCCATCTGCAGAGGCCTGCATAGCTACTGAGCCACGACTGTCTGAGAGAGAATTAACACTTATCACTCACAAGACTCCTCCACATGCCACGCATCAGCAACCACACTCAGCCTCTCGCCTTTCAGGCAGCTAATGTCAACCATAGCTGGATGGATGTCATGTGGCAGAACAACGCGAAGGGAGTGTGAGTAGATGTTGGATGTAACCGACATCACGGGGGCCTTTCCGGGGGATGGTAAACAACGCTCCCGGCTAATGAGCGATGGTGTCGATGGCCGGCCACATGGTAGATTACCGTCCGAAGGGCTGGAGCGGTGTGAACTGACGACGGATATGGTGATCAGCGGGGAGACCTGCTGTCCGTGGCACCGCTGACCAGAAGCCCACGCCACGGGGGTGGTGCTCTGAGTGACATCAACACCATCGGGGAATTCCGTAGAGGACGCGCAGGATAAAGTAAAAGCGACATCATTGAGAGTAGCAGAGTCTATGGGCTCCGGCGGGAGGCGTACATGATGTCGAGTCCTCTGGGGAGAAGGCGTTCGCAGAGGGGTGGTGATAGATTGTACTGGGGAGATGAGAATGGAAGCATTTTCAACGTCCTTATCGAGAGGGGTGAAATATGAAGTGACCATGGGCAGACGCGGTACGTCGCAAGGTTAACTGCAGAAAGGATTGTTGAGATGGAGGAAGGCGTGCCCCGGAGGATTTTAACACTGGGAAACATATCCCATAATAAGCTTGTGAGCCGCGTCAGCATATTTATATACGTCCGGCCATTGTCAGAGGATACACCGGAACGAGCGGACCGCCGAGCTTGCCAAAACGTCGATCAACAGAAATATGGGAAACAGCTCAGGTAATGTGGATAGCGTTTAACATTTAGTATAGCTAGGGGCAAGCTAGGGGGCAGGTCGTAATCTAATAGTTCAGATAAAGTATTCCCCAAATGGATTCCTGTGGGCTTCACTTTCCGTCGAGGACTCTTCCGCCTCACCTGCATCATGCAACAGCTTCAAAATAACTCCCCTCAAGTGAAACTCCTGTATCGGGGGCGAACGCAGTACAGTGCGGCAGAATGGGCACTTGTATTCCGGTTTGACTTGTCTTGCATTACCTCCATTGCTGGAAGTATCCTCGTTGCCTCCCTGCCTTTGTTGATTAGTTTCTTGTTCATAACGAGAAATGATATGGCGCGCTTCCATAGACAGGGTAGGCATAGGATGATTCGTGACCTGAGGATGGCGGAGGAGGGCAACGACCTCATTGGGGATGTTTGCAAATGAAGGTGTCAAATTTGAAGCGTGTACATTGTAGTGAGGGTGGGAGTCAATATTGAATCGGGTGAGCGTATCGTCGAACCCTTTGATAATGCATGACCGGCAGAGTGTATGGCCGCAGTCAGGTAGCCTGAGGAGGTTAACGAATCAGAATGGACCAAATCTGGAGACAATGAGAATATACAAGTATGGAGACTGCATATTTCCAGTACAAATTTTGCAGGATACAAATTCGTCGAGATCGTCGCGAGACTATCATATGTGAGCAAAAAGTTATATATCTGGTTAAGACAACATCAATCAATACTTACAATGGCGACAGAGCTTGAAAGGTGAATGTTCATATCCTGAATATGCGCTTTCAACATGCGATTTTCCTAGAATTTAATGAGCTCAGGTTGTGGTCAATGTTCCTGATTACCGAATGACCTCTTGCATTCTGGCAGCCGTGTCCTCCAGTTCGAAAGCTTGATTGACAGCGCCTGCGATGTTGCGATTCATGTCCTCTACTTGTGTTCTTAACGTGCGGTTTTCCTGGATATGGATGAGATATGAGCATTTTACTAGGTGTTTAGCGCTCACCTCTTCTAGTGTGGCTACGGTCTGTTCAAGATCTGTGCCTTGCCCGCTGGTACCTCCCATTGCATCGCAAGTTTCCTCGTCATCTGATGCGATCTCTAATATGATATCTTTCGAGGGAGTAGGACCTTTCTTCTTTGGGTTTGCTCTCCCGTCCCGAAGTTTAGCACTGGATGCCAATAATGACGCGGTAGCGGCCCCGTCTTCATCATCAGAAATGACTATCACTTGCGGCGGGATGTGGCGCGACGATGAGGTGGTGGTATATGGCGATGATCCTGAGCGTAGAGCGAAAGTTTGCCTACTGGCCGGCATTTGGTAAGGCAGTGATCTTTGGGTCGAAGGTTTTCTCAGAGGTCCCGCGTGGTAACAAGAGTATGAGAAAATCATCGCATATACAGCGCGGAAACCGATCATGATGATCGCGACCGACTTATAAAACTTGCATTATTGTCCCATTATATGTGCCATTACCATTTCATGGCCTTTTTCGATAGCCAGCATGCGATTAATATGCAGCAGATGAAGCTAACCTTTGGTATTTCCTTTCTCAAGCTGGCTATCGACAGTTAATGTTGCTTCGGGTCTGGTTCGTGGTTTTTGCGGGCACGCCGGTGGACCAGCGATGGATCTATAGCGTATGATTAAGTGCTCCCATATTTTCCCAGGTCTGTGGGCCAGGCGGTTGAAACTTGAGCGGGCCGGAGGAATCGGAGGGCGTCTGACTTGGGTGCTCCTTTACTCGGTGTTTCTCAGCTTCACAGATGGTCTTACAGTATTCAGTCAAATTCGAGCTGGATTATCACCAAGGGCGCATATACTGCCTTGCTTTTCATCCCTTTCTTGATTTCCTTGCTTCTGGTGGTGCGGATTGTACCGTTTGTATCTGGGACTGTCGCACAGGGCATTTGCGATGGAAATTTGTTGGAGAGACGCCGGTATTATCGCTCTCATGGACTCAAACTGATGGTACCGTTCACTGCGGATTCGCGGACGGATTCATCATCAGTATTAGTCTCGATTTATCTGCCCAGGTGTGCTCTCTGTCATACGCCGAGATTGTTACCAGCACTGAAGCCAAACATGATTTATCCAGCAACTTCGTGTTGACGGTCTTCTAGCACATACAATTCCAGTGGAGTATGTTGCCGCACATCCTTCGGGATGTTGGTTGGCGACTGGTGCAAGAAGCGAGGTCTACATATGGTCTAAAAGAAATTCTCCTGGTATGCTAAGCGTGTTAGTGTTACCCTGATCATGCTCATCTCTCAGCGTTGTGTGCCTCGAGATCGGTGGAGCAACAGAATCGCGCTACGCTTACCATCCCGCATCCCGCCCCACAACCTTGATGTAATTGTCACGTCACTAAACTGGTGGCTGTTCCCGACAAGTTCTTCGAGCCCGCGTTCGCCAGAAAAATCGCTCAGCGTCTCGGTCAATGGCCATGCACCGTCTCATCTGATCGTGTCTTATCTTGTCCATGGAATAGTGTACGTTGATGATCCAGCTGTATGGCTTCATACTGACCGACATGTTCAGCTGCTGGGATGTTCAGACTCAGGACGTAACCTGGGTCATGAATTTGAACGGATATGCGTAAGTGATCAAATGGAATCAAGTCACCCGGCTGTCTCTCACATTCATCCGGAAGAAGCGCCTCAGCAGCTCTGTCCGCTAGCGGTCGCCTTCTCGCAGTAAACAATTATCGCAGTGGATTTGACATATATGAAGTCCCGTCCAACGCATCTATCATTTCGATCCCTCAAGAGCGATTGGAAGAGCCATCATCTGTGTTATTCATACACGAGGACGAGGCTTTGCTAATCGGCCAACGACCTGACAGCGCTTCGATTTGGGATGTTCACACAGGTACTGGAATACAGCCCTTGGTGGATCAACGTGAGTTCCTATCCACTTAGAATCCAATCGTCATTCGTTTCGAACTGAAAGGATGTCGTAGCAGGAACAGGCATGTCCGCTCCACTGTGTTCAATAGCTGTCGGTATCATTCCTTCTTTATCCTAGCACAAACTCTCAATCGTCCTCAGGGAAGAATTGTGGCCTGCGACGTCTTGCAGATCGCTGTTGGAAGCGATAGAACTTTGATGCTTTGGGAGACAGTGGAGCTCGTTTCATAGCGTAGAGTGAATCATGCGTCTATCATCTATCCTGGCCATAATCTTTGAATAGTGTCCTCAGGTGTCTATTCCATGATGGCGGGTCATTTTAGAAGCAGTATGCGTATGTAATACCGAGTACCGTGCAAATCGTCTAATGTTTCATTTTCCTCTGATACTTCTTTGATATCCACTTCGGGATTCCGTCGCTGCTGATGACAAAAATACGCGATTTAGAGTTTCCCGGCTTCTCTTCGTCTCCAAGGCGAAGATTGGCCCACACGAGGCGGCCATTCTCGACGGTCCTTCTCCAGGCTTGACAAACTTTCCCATTGGCCTGGTCCTTGCGAAGGTATAGGATTCCCCTGGGAACATCGACGTTTGCTGGGATCGGCGGAGGGGAATCAAATTTGCCTAATGATTCATACCAACGAATTGTTGTTCTGCTTCTGGTCACTGTATGGGAGTGCAACTTCTCATATAATGACTCGACGGATGTTCCCTATTTAATGTAAAGTTGAGCGTTTGAACGAAGGACGTAATTTGACGGCGTACTGGCATTGGGTGAGGAGGCTGAGAATGGCCATGTCCATCCTCTACGAGCTCATGATTGCATGCTGAGTGTTTGCCAACACGCAGTTGAGATTTTCTGCAGCACAATCGTCTAAATAATCATGAAGCTGTGGCGTCGTAAAAAGGCTTACTCGTGCAGGAGCGAAGGCGGACTTAGCATAGGTATGCTTCTTTACTCAGGTATACACTGGTTTATAACAAGAGTGGACGTACTGAGGGGTGATAACAATGTCGGATTTCGCAAGTACATTCCTGCAAGTATTGATCAAAATGGAGGTTAAGACTAGTTTTTGCTCTTACTTATTGAAGACTGGGTGACTTGTAGCACTAAAATATATCGATTTACATCAGATCGCCATAGTCATGTAAGTACTGACCCAAGCCGCCCAGAATTATGCACTTCAAGCTGAGAGACATCTCTGCTTTCTTCTTCTTTAGGTCTAACACGGATGCCCACAGAGAGACCACGTACGTTGTGGATAGAAGTCGCGGAAATCGCCGAGAGGCAGAAGGTATTTCATGTCTTATCCCAGTTACTTGCGATGGTAGGGGTAAAGCGGCTGCGACTACGCTTCCATCCTCTGAGGAAGGAATAGTTAACGTAAATCGAAGGTCCCCGGGATGGTGTTGAGTGAACATAGACATGGTCGAAGAAAACTGCCTTGTGAAGGCAATCTGAGGATTTCGCGGTGGCGGACCCCGCCGCGGGACGCTTACGTAAGCCAAATACCCCTATCTTGTCTGAAAACCCTTAAGTTGGGCAATACGTCTTGCTTCCCAAGCCTCCGTACGCAAACTGCGGCAGTGCCTTTTCCTCCGTAAAAATGTGTCATCTCTGGACCTGACTGTCGGCGGCACATCAGCAAGATATATGAGTCGGACTTTGCACTCGAAAGGTGGGTTGAAGTCTTATTCTATGCGCTTGATGCTCATTACTACTCATATGTACTCCGTACTTGATTAGGTTAAAAGATTAATCGGCATTGATGTAGCTTGTATGCCCTTTCGGGGCGCCGCTACATTGATCCCCGAGCAAACTCTGTGATCTGGACGGCATCGAGCATGTACGTACGACGTCGATGTTCTTTCTACGCCGCTCTTGAACTTGAATAGATCAACATGGCATTGTGCGTCCCCTATCCCAAATTATATCCCTGAATCATCCTGATAACCTTCCAGGGGTATTTTGCTCGCGTAAATAAAGTCGATCTCAATGGTTATTACGCTGAGGCAAGTGAATGGTTATTACGTTGCTCAAGGCAACCCCGCATGCACTAGAACAAGCCGCTGACCTTGATGAACGACGCAAAACATAGGCACGCGTACTGCAGCCCCGGATTACACGTGACGCGTGAAGCTTCACATGGCCCCCTCTTCGCTAGACTCAGAGTCGACGCGTCCGTAAGCGCCTAGCGCTCGCAGCAAAGCCCCGCAGAAGTGACGGCACTTCTGTTGCTCGACCCGCCCTATCACTTTGATTGGGCTCGTGAGGGTAATGGTTCTGCCTGGTGCACCCCAAGGCGGGCGTCCCAAGAAGCCTAGCGATACTTTGCAGGATGGATGATGTGCGGCGCGCATGGAACGATTGAGCCAATGAGAGCGCATGAGCCTGCGGTCGCTTGCATGCCTTAGGGGAAAGAACTAGGTGCCTTCGACAGTTACCGTGATGGGGTATGCAGTTAGATTGAAGATAACGGTTGGGTCAACTTCGAGGCTGGAGGTACAACTGTATTAACCAGCCAAATAGGGGGAAATAGAAATAAGTATGTACTCTAGTGGTTTGGTGAAAGTGTATATGTTTTGTTCATTTGTAGGTATAAGAGGTACTGGCAAAGCGAATTTGAAGTTGCGAATGGTATTGTGCACGTCACGGGCAGCGCACCTTAACGAGGTGGAAAATGCGTTCGTTGTACAGGAGCGAATGTGTTATGCAAGATGTCAAAGAAAAACCGTAGCGGCTTTTTTGGTCCGCATTGATCAAGAGGGTGTGGTCATGTCCGAAAGGGGCGATTATGGAAACCATGTCAACGTCGTTAGGTGCAAACTGAATCTGCCATCTGTAGTGGCCTGCGTAATCACTGAGTAACGACTAGCAGGCAGGTTAATGCATATTACTCACAGGACTGCTCAGCGTGCCACGCATCGGCAACTACACTCAGCCTCTCGCCTTTCAGGCAGCTGATATCAACCATAGCTGGATGAATATCACGCGGCAGGGCAACGCAAAGGGAGCGCGAGTACGTCCTAGAAGTGACCAACATCACGGGGACCTTTCCGATGGATGGTGAACAGCGCTCTCCGCTAGTGAGTAACGGTGTTGGCGGGCGACCGTATGATAGATTACGCTCGGAAGGGCTGAAGCAGTGCGGGCTGAGGGTGGATAAAGTAACCAATGGGGAGCCCTGCTGCCTGCGGCACCGCTGGTCTGAAGCTGATGCCACGGGAGCGATGCTATGAGCAAAATCAGCGCTGACGGGGTGTTTCGTAGAGGATGCGCAGTATAGAGCAAAGTCAACACCGTTGGAACTGGCAGGGTCTATGAGCGCCGGCGAGAGGCATGAGGTCGGGTTCCTTGGGAGGTACTGGGGAGATGAGAACGAAATTTTAAAGAATCTTCAGAGTTCGGGCCGAGAGGGGTGACACCGGTGAAACCTGAGGCCTGAGGCCCGAAGTGGCCGGCACGAGGCGTCGTTGACTCGACTGTACTTATGATTGGACGGGACTGTTTGGGCGTTCGGCGTAGGTGGCATTTGGGTGGCATCCCTTTGGAGGCGGGAGTTAGTTCCTATAATGAGCTGCGGACCCCGGAAACGTCCATTGGGGGCTCACCAGCTTTCACCAGCGGGGAATCGACGTCATTGATATTCGTCACCCATATGGTCCCTATCCCATCCTCCACCAATGTGAGGCGGGCACTTCCTAGTAGTTCTTATCGAACGAAACACATCCGGAGCTAGAGCTTATTTCGCCCCACACGCTCAACGGTCTATATGTTAGTAGTTCACTATTTTGTGTTACTCACGCACAACTCACACAGACCTAGAACGTGGTGGTGAGAGTTAGCCATACTGTGCTACACACAAGATGATTTGAGAGCTTGATTAAGAACACAAAATTGACGTTGCCCATAAGACGTATGTTGTAAATTCCAAAGGACAGTAAGTTACTTCTTTGCCTATCGTTAAAGGAGGGCCTACCCTCTCCTTCGCTCTCTGAGTAGCCCCACTGGCAGAACTCCCAAGGTCGTTCGAAAGCTCCCTTGCACTTCGCCCAAGATTTTATACAGTTCACTTAAGAGAACAAAGAGACAGTTTCCAAGGCACTGTCAGTGCCAGCCTTCTCGCTGATATCTCTGTTGAACGTTGAAGACGTTAATCCACTAGAGGATAAACAGGAGCACAACGACGTGCAACGGATTTTTCATCTAGGTGCCAAAATCAATACACCCGCTGATCCAGGGATGGCCGACAACCTGCATGTCAATGTAGATGTGTCCGAGGTCGAGGTAAGGCGGTATCTTATTTCGAGCAAGCTCTACAAGGGCTTTCTAGGTCAGTACGTGAATGTGGGGACGAGCTTGCTGATCTTCAAGAAACTACTACAGTAACCATTATACAGGTACCAGTCGTATATGTCTTGTATTCATAGCTGCAACTTTTAGCTTGATCTAGGTAGATCACAGCGACATGTGCACATATAACAATGGAAGAAGTAAATGACCATAAATACTGCAAGGCCTCGAAGGTTTATAAAGGATCCGCTGGACTCGTTTGCTCGAAACGAGCCATCAACTTGCTGAGCAGCGGATTCCTTTTTAAGAGGAAGAGGAAGGGCCGCTTCCAAGGTGTACTGTGAATAAATCAATGAATCTTCGATTGCATATCGAATTGACTTCCAGATCTATCAAACTTACCTCGCAATTCTTGCATATTTCCCTGGTTTTATCACTCTTCACAGCCTGATCCGCGATCAATTCGTGGTGTAATCGACTTTGATGAACAGACCTTTTCAGATGTAACATTCCTGGCAGGAAGCTTCTTCCTCGGCGTGAACTCCGGAGGAGGGTCACGAGTCTGGAGTCTGGTGCCTCCGGAGACTATTTCGTCAGTAGGAGGTTTCCCCTAAATAGCGAACCATAAGTGCAAGTTGATGGCGAGCAGCGAGAAAAAAGAACACGCACCCTGTTACGAGAAGGCTTATTCATGCTGGCCCCCTTGAAGCTCTTGCAGGCTTCGTTGTCGCTATCGTCGCTATCGTCGCTCTTTATAGCGTTAATAAGGTCTGAGAAGTCTTCGGCCGTAGATTGGTCAGAAAAAGTCTGATACCATGGGCTCAGCATTCAATGGGCTCAGAACATCACCGGACTAAATAACCTGACCTTATCTCCGTTGGAAACCGTGCCAAGTTGCCAGGCTATACGGACACTGTCCTGATCTTCTTTTCTTAGGTGTTCAAAGCCTTCAAGACTTTCGACTGATTTGAGAACCTTCTTGACGTTGCTGATGACATCAGATGTAGTACAACCCCAGTGACGCCACGAGCTATGTGAGAAATATCAGATATGCAGGGTTAACAGTACGTGGTGGGGCTCATACAATGCCTTCTTTCCTTCGGGAAGACTGTATTGAGAGCCTAGTCGTAGATCTCCTTTGGGAATGGGAGTGCCTGTACCTGCGTTAGAGGGTACAGCCCAAGTCTTGACGATGTACATTGCTTACCATGGCACGGCTGTGGACCTGCATTATATCACTGAGAATGTCGAACACTCGCTGAGACGATATCGGCATACCTTTACATTTAGACCTACCAGTAGATGCATAACCTATGCAGTAGTATCCCCTCTTCTGGTTCCCGCTGTTAGACATCTCGCGTTCGAGAGAATAAGGCTCAAAGGAACACGGTATATCCCGTGAAGGAGTACGATTTGGGGCCGGCGCAACCCGGGTTTTTCTGATCATATATATCAGTACTAATTCTATGTGGCTGTGCTGCTGCGATCGCCTTGTCATGAAGCTTTCAAGCTTCAAGGGTCGCCGTGAAACACGCCTTCGCCATACTCCGTGCAGACTTCGCAGACTTCAAGCGCATCTATACAAGATAGGTCACACAAGAGTTATCACAAATTTCCAATTTTGCTTCTACACAAAGTATACTGATAAAAGCGATAACGACGCGAGGAAATAAGAACTACAGTAGCGTTAAAATTCGTAGAAACAGCCGCGGTATGGCAAGGTACGTGCGTGCACCCCGCATGCGCAATTGCCGACCGGGACGTGTGCATGCGTACACAAAGATCAAGGAACGGATATCTAAACGACATAAGCTACGTCATAATTGATAGAAAACCAGATATCGACAGGGTACGCACGCGATACTTCTCAAAGGTGGCAAATCGAAAGAGTCAAACTTGTGGAACTTCCGCGGGGTAGTCCCTGACAAGTTGTTTTATGCGCGACCAGTCTGGTGCTACCGCTAGCCTCTTCTACACCTAAGAGCCAATATAGCATGCATTATATCATCCTCCGAGTTAATTTCGTACTCACCATCATCTTGGGTACACTCAAATGTTGGTACACGAGGAAGCACCGGTGTCTTCGGCCAGTAGGGTCCGCTCCGAAAGGGAACTGGTTACTGGATCACCCCCGCCCCCCCCCCCCCCCCCCATATTGGCGCGCGTATGCAGCGAGCGCCTCTCCGAACGTTGGGTAGCTCTCCTGAGAGCCAAAGGAGACACCTTCGACACGGCCTTGATGTCGAGGCTATATCATATCCCTGCCGGCATAGTATATACAAAACTGGCCAGTTATGAAACAAGCTAACCTCCTGCCCGCGACGAATGGCATAAAACTTGCGTGCATGCCCCCAAGCCACTTGAAGCTGCTTGGATGAGGTATAGGCGGCTCAAAAGTCGGATCAGGCTGCAGACGAGGTGGAGAAGGTGGAGCCTGGGAAGTCGGATGAACCGGTGGAGGATGCTGACGAAGGTCGGGAGACGGAGCGGTAGATGGACGAGTAACCGTGCACTCACATGTTGAGGCCTGAGGGACAGAGTCTTGCGATCGGCGAGGTCGAGCGCGAGGGGTAGATAGGACTGACTGGATAGGTGCTGGAGACGGAGATGCCGGACGTTGAGGTGAAGACGGAGCTATAGTATGTAATGACGGTGCGAGTCGAGGAGCGATGGGCTTGTGTAAATGTTGGCGAAACTGTTGTTGTTACAGTAGCCGTACGAGTGCGAACAGCTGTCGGCGTGGCAGGAAAAGGCCGAGGAGGGGATATACGGCCTGCGGAGGTAAGAAAAGTGACCAAATAGACGATATAGACTAATTACATACTAATCGAAGGCGTGCTCAACGGTACCGGTGACCCCGTTGCACTACTTTCTGATGTTTTCAAGCCAGCGCGATTGTGTATCTGGACCATCGCGATGTCGCAATATTAATCGAACTGGGAGATGGAAGCCAAAGCGAGGAGAACGTTATAATTAATATTCTAGCTATAGACTTGTGTGCGGTAAACTCCGATTATCGATCACGTGCATTGGGAAAGGGCTCCGGTTATTTCGGAGCAACCGTAGAAACCAAGCTTCATCATGTCGCATAGACAATCCCATCCACACAACATCGTCCAGCCGGCGCCTGAAAATATGCTCCCAGCCGTGTTAGGCTGAAACAACACTGGTACTCTACACGGAGTTTGGCGTTGGCGTGACCCCACTTTAGGTATCTGCCTGGTCCGAACAAACACATGAGAAAAAATAGTTTCCGCGTTGCACAAGTACTGCAACGCAATATATGCGCTGCCGACCGCGCTTCTGGGGGCTTCGGGCGACGACCGCGGGCGACCGCGCCGACATGGGGAAAGAAAGCATAACCTAGGAAAGGTTGTTTTCGAACTCCGACGCCATGCGCTTCATGTCTGCATCGCAGTGACAACAACCTTGTCACAATTAAAAACAAGTTTGGTTGCGCACCTTCCCATACTATTTCTTTCCCCTGCAGTGTTCCATCACGCCGCCCGATTTCGCCTCAACTCTAATCCGGCACGCATGAGCTTACTCCCTCTCTTTCAAAAGGACGCGTTCGTGAGTCGAGATAACGATCATGGTGAGGACATCAGAGGACAGGCGGTGACTGCTATTATTGCGGATGATGGGAGTGGGCATTGTAAGTAATTGATTCAGCAACCGGATTGGTATTACAATTTTGACACTTCTCTAGACAACCTAACGCTGAGGATGGAATCAGAAACGCTTTTACATGTTGTTATTTCTCCTGAGTTGCTTATACACGGGTTTCCCATGAAGGTAGGTCTACGAAATACGGCAGTTTGAATCATATTACTGAATATTAGTCACAGCTTCCAGGGCACTGGGTGATCCGCGAAAGTGTAGATGCAGTATACACCTGGAGATTGACATTCCCGGATCCTACGGGATTACTGCGAGATCACCGCAAATTTGGGGCTATAATAGACGCTTTCCGGCGCACTGGGCGCAAGTCTCATCGCTAAGGATTCTGGTGTACAACGGATAACCTCTGAACAGATCGTGCTTGTGGATAACGTATATATAGTTTTTGCGATAACTGAAGCCCTGATGCGGCCGCGGGAAGAGATTTAAAATTTAAGGGCTGGTGTGCGCCGACGCAAGAAATGATGGTAATTCAATCCAGCACCGATCCTGTACTACCGCAGATCATACAATTGATCACACCTCACTAAATAGCGATATATATGTTCTTGGGCGGCTTGTTGAGACTGAGTGGAAGGCATCAAAAAAAAAACGAAGCAAGGCTTAATTAGACCTAATTACTATTCAAGGACTTGGAACCACTTGCATTGATATTGTGTCGCGGTTGGCGGCGGAGCTACTCGTTAGCGTAAGTCGTTACGGTGAGCTTTGTCGTCAATTCATGCCTTATAACCGCGTCAGCTGCTACTTGTAGCTTTAATTCAACGTGCGGCACGCTGAGCACTGTGCCAAAAAATCTGCTCCGTTCTTTATTCAGATGTTCTGCAAGGCTCCAGCAGGCCCCTACTATATATTGGCAAATATTAATCCGCTGACTAATAGGAGAGTATCCGGTCTTAGACATCTAGATAACCGAGTATATAAGTGAGTTGTTCAATAAACCCTAGAACTGGCACAGATTGCGTAGTTCTTCGAGGGAGAAGAGGATAAATGCCGGGCTGGAGCAAATTTAGTAATACATGTTTGCCATCGCGCCAATCTGGTTCCAGAGATGTACGTGCTCTCTATAGGTTTTGATCATTTGGCGTCGCTTGTCAGTGGTTAAATGTACGTGTGGCCTTAAAGGTAACGGGCATATAAATGTAGAGCCCAGTGGCGAGTGTCACTTCGGCACCCACAATTGCAGACTCGGATGCCGCTTTCCAACACTCACTCTCAAACCAATGCCTTCGCCGCACTTCAACGAGAAAGTCAAGGTCGAGCAGATTATAGGACTCTACGTCGAAAGGCATATATAGGCATGCGCGGGTCATAGTCTATGGCACAATTAAGTAGATTTTTCACTGCAAGCGGCCATGTCCCTCACATTAGTAGCATATAGCTTTCATTATTGATTGTCCTGCGTGGACACAAAGCAAAACCATCTCGCCCGAATGGATCCTACGTTCGTCGCAATCAAACTATTGTCGTTGCCAGGTTAACCAGTTGTTACAGGGAAAATCGTACTGGACAGTTGACATTCGTGAATGAAAGTATGGCAATATCATCATTCAACTCTTACTCTGGTTCAACTCGACAGAAATCCATGGCCATTTCGGCCGGGTTATGAATGACTGCATAGCTTTGACTTCATATAAGCTCAGCCAGTCGCGGCGGGCCTTAGTTTCTGACTTCGAAGGCGTGCAAGAGAATGAATGGGACGAGGCTCGTCTGGTCTCCGACCTTGATGGGCAACAGTGGATTGAGTTAGATTAGGCATATCAATCCCCTGCAGAAGAAACGCGTTAGAGGTCTTCTTATTTGCATCTCTTACGGGAACTGGAGTAGCACGTAAGGTGAATGTGGATAATCATAAATAAAGAAGAACATCATTTCTGAGTTCCCGAGACAGAGCTCGTGCTCAAGTTCGACAGCGACTCGTAAATCCGTCGTGTTGTTGATGAACGATGATCACCGCTGTACCTGCGGTAAACAGTGTATCAAGCTTAAAGAATATGATAGACCACTACTAGTACTAGTGACGAGGTCGATTTGGATGGCAAGGCATAAGGGAGGGTTTACCGTCGTTTGATATCGTGACCTCGACCGTGATCGGCGTTCAAAGGTCTGGAGGATGGCGCTTCCTACGGTATACATATATCACTGCCGACCCGAGTAGAAGCGAAGCCTGGTCAAGCCTGAGGGCGTGGGGACGGTGAACGGGCTGCCAGTGGTCAGGCCGATCAGGGACTACGACGGAGTCAACCTGCGTGAAATCAGTTCAGAACCGTGCGCTTGGCCGTGAGCTACTAGTACATGTTCATTTCTTGTACTCTGACAACCGATCGCGGCTTAGCGAACTTGGTCGCAAGTACTAAGTAAAACCTGGCTTACCAATCGTGAGATCAACTCCCCAGTTCCCATTATATATGCATTATGCTCGTTCAACTGGAGTACTGGGGCCCAGCTGACGCGTCACTCCCACCTTAATGCCGTGCTACTAAAATGTGACCAAAGCTGACCAATTGTGACATAAGTGTAACTTGTGTCCGAACTATGTGCGTGATGCATGGGGCACGGACTGGTTTAACACCACCTACTTGATCATGGACTCTTGTCGCTATAATGTTCTGTGAGATATCCTGGGTTTATGGCCTCTTCGTTTGGTATCAGAATCTTTGGGGTTTGTGATTCGGAGATCACGGTGTCCGCATTGCATCCGCACCGTTCTTCGCCTTGCCTCCCCGTCACACTCAGCATCTTGGGTGATACCGAGGTGTGTAACATCCCCCAATCAACTTTGGCGCTTGCTCACCTTGCATCTTAGAACGTTTGCCATACCGACGTCCGCGACCTCCGCCTCTACCAATGTGTCACGAGCTTGCTCATAATCAAAGACGAACATCGCGACGCTGTCAACGAAGACTCCTTTTTTCTGGCTTGACGCGTTCAAGGGACTGCTGAGCACATCGATCCCCCTTCAAGATGGAAGAGTTTACCAATTAGAATACCTTTTGGATGAAAGTTGAAGCCTCCAAGGTGTGTAATTGTGGAGAATTTATCTCGCCCGCTCATGACACTGTATCAGACGCTGCACTTCCTTCCCAAGGGCCCTGTCGGCGTTTTCCTAACCATCTGAATGTTTTCACGTCTGTAACCCTCCCCGCCAGCGCGTCATCCACCAAGCAACGCCTTGTCACCACCATCCGGCGCGAAGCCCTGACCGCCCTCAAAGCCTCACCGCGCTGGTTGACGATCAAGCGCCTGGAGCCTAAAGCACCAACCAGTGGATTCATGGCTATGCTCAACACGCTCCCTCGACGACACTCATCCATCCTTTTCCACCTGCGCACGGGGCACATCGCCCTCAACAAGTTCCTACCACGAATTGACCCAGCGGTATCTCCGCTCTGCCCCGCATGCCGCT
Source organism: Coniophora puteana RWD-64-598 SS2 (assembly GCF_000271625.1). Classification (NCBI taxonomy): domain Eukaryota; kingdom Fungi; phylum Basidiomycota; class Agaricomycetes; order Boletales; family Coniophoraceae; genus Coniophora; species Coniophora puteana. Next base: position 296,245 of record NW_006913063.1, read on the forward strand.
CCGCTCCGGAATCCGTACACCATTTCCTCGCAGCGTGTAACGCTTACCGCCCCCAGCGCGAACGCCTGCAAATGGCGTTGAGAACCACTAGAGCCGTCGACGTCAACGCGCTCCTGCGCGGCCAGAAGCACGTCCGTCCCCTTCTTCAGTACGTCCACGAGACGGGCCGCTTCGCCTCCTCTCTGGGCAACTTAGAGCCTCCCCCCCGGAAAGCCAAGAGTAGCGGCCTAGCCACAGCCACCGAACAGCCATTGCCCCATTGCCTCGTCTCCCGTGGGTAAGATTTCACCTTTGCCTTTCTCTCTCAACCTTTGTCGCGCCCCGCAAATACCTTACCCTACTTACACGGCCGGACCACAATCTACGAACATCCCAACGCCGCCACACCTACTTTCACACCTGCTACCAATGCTTCACTACACTAGAGACTGAACCCGCCTATACCGGCGGCAGAAGTTATTGTTTCGTCCCGATTATAATTTTTACCCCCTCCCCCGTTTTCTCCCTAACGTACGCTAGATTTGTCTACCATAAGGCCTTGCCTCAGAGGACAATAAACGATGATTTTGAACTGAACTGAACGTCTGTAACCCTTATATCCATTCTACAAACGCCACCACCTCTGCACCTATGCAAACCCTCCCACTTCCTCGGATGAGAAGACTATTAGCCTGTCACCTACTCGTCTCAGCCTCCAGCTCCCTTTCCAAGATTGTCAGAACAACCCGCAACGCTAAGCGCCCACATACTCGCGCTCAAGATCTTCCTGGACGGGAGCCTTGCCCGTGCGAGCCATCTCGACCATAGCGTACGCAATTCGTTGGTTAGGGAAGCGATACACGAAACTTCCATAATTTCCATACCAGCAGTCCCGCTCGTCCCCAGTTCGCTTTGATAGTGCTTATTTCCCCATGTCACTGTATATCATTCCCAAAATGAATGGAATATCATAGAACATAAGTAGTTGTTGAAGTGAAAGCAAAATCAAGACTTTTTGAGAGCATCAAGCACCTCGACTGCAAGTACATTACGTACTGGGCTTCTAGTGATTCGTCTTCGACAGAGAGGACATTGTAGCTTAAGTAAGCCACCCTCTAAAAGCTGGATCACAGTCTTAGATGGCGTAGACTTAGGAAGAGGAATTTCCTGAGCCCGATAATACTGTTCGACGGCGTTTTTTGCTAGCTGACGAATGCAATAAATACAGAACGTGTGGCCGCAGCTGAATCTGGAATACCATCAGCACTTAATCTTGTTTAGTTCAAGCAGTAAGAGACGCACGTCCATGGCCTTTGCATCTGTTCTAGACATACCGCACAGGTTATAAGTTGCACAATCTTGCGGCGAACCTAACGTACGTTCGTTAGATCTATGAAAGGTTCACTCATACCCTAGATGAGACCTACATCATCTCTTTTTACACGAGGCGCAGGCTGCAAAACAGCCTTTAATTCTTCGGCCTTTGCTTTGGAATCACCAGATGCCGCATTGGCTTCTTGGAGTTCCTCTGATTCAACTTCGGGTCCTGTAGATGCAACCCCTGACGTCAACTCGTAACAAGACTCGTAAGCAGCCTTGCCCTTCAGACTTAAGCTTAAGGTTCGGGTGATAGAGTTTGTAAGCTATAAGAGATATTTTGAAGTAAGTAAAGGTAAATGCTTCGCTCGTAGCGGAGTGTGATGATCAATCACCTGTTCTATTTGGACGTCCGAGTCGTCTTCACACTCGGGCTTGCGTGGATCAGAAGAGCCTGAGGCAGAAGCTTCTTGTACTTTCTTGGAGCGGGTGTATCTATCCTGAGCATAGTTGGTAGGGTTTCTTGATGGACCAGAAGGCTTATATGCAGAGGCTTCGTGACGGGTTCGCCGGGACGTAGAAGGCATTGGGCCGAGGTGCTGGCACACCAAGTTTAAGCTTTAGCTTTAGCTTCACACCAAGAAGTGGGGGCTGACGCAACATCCGATGGATTATGTAAGCTCTACCAATCTCAGCCGCACCTACGTGAGGCTAAGGCTCGCCCTTGGCTCGCCCACTGTATCCTGGCCTCAGCGAACGTCCTATTGTAATGAAAACGTCCGAATAAAGTGCCATTTTTTGTAGGAATATAGCACAGTGCTTTAAATATATGATCACTACCGTTAGCCCGGCTTCACCCATTCTTCTCCATCAAGGTCCGACACCAAACGGGCCTCATTCCATTCGTTCTCTTGGATGTCTGCAAAATCAAAGGGAGAGCACCCCCGCAGCTCGCTGGGGGTACCTGAAGCTAAAACGAGACAATCGTGCATGACATGACCAAAACGACTATGAATATCTGGTGATTTGAACCACAATATGAATCTAGCAATGGTCTTGTCAATGCCAAATTCCTTGTCACGTATGTCGATGACCCAGCTTGACTCCTCCTAGAATAACGGTCAGCCCGCTCAGAAAAGAATATGTACAACATTCTTACCTCATATGTCTGCGAATAAACCTTCCAATCTGGTGTTATGGTTTTGCCCTGTTTACATACAGGGCTCTCAATGATAAAAGCTGAATATTGACATCCAGCGACTCAGGAACATACTCAGTCAGGAGGACTGTACACATACTTGTTCCATATATTATCACCGTCGCATGTCTGTACGTTTCAATGAAGCGTCCCATTTGTTGCTCGACCTTGACCTTTCCATTGAAGTGTGGTGGCGGTGGCGGCATGTCAGTCGAGTGAATGAGACGGGTCCTGGCCATTTTCGTGGCCTCTCGGCAAATCTGATGGGATACTATCATGCGTATTGGTTGGTATCATGCGCCCGTTGACGCACCGACAGCTTCAAGGTGTATCAATATTGCTGGTGCTGCTGGCTACTACTAGTAACTTGCAATTCCGAGCTTGACGAGCGTGCCATCCTGCATCTCGGAGCAGTCCGGACATCGGACAGGCTAAGATATCGTATTTTCCATCAATATTTCAAGGCGTCGCGCAACTTGGTGTGTGATGGATTTTCACAAGTGGGAACACCGAAGACTTGGCTGGTACTATACAGTATATCAGAGAGAATTCTGTCACATTTTGCCGGTCTCATGTGCGTCGGTGCGCCGTTGTCACAACGTTAACGTTTCTCTCCTCTCTCGGTCGGCGCTTTCTCGCTCACCAAAACAGCCAACGACCCGGTCAACGGCGAGTAACGTAGGTAAATTTTAACAACACATATGTTTTCTTACGATTAAAGGTTAGTATATACCCCCTCCTTCCAGATGGGTCACACGGGTCTACCAAGCCCTCTGGAGCCCAGCCAAGGACTCGTAAGCTCTCCTATACGCCCTCAAGCTCTTCGAGGGACTCACAAAGCGACGTAATCTCAGCAAAGCTCACGTACTCAGCACGGTGGTCAGCGCACCACACGTTCTATGACATCCGGTCACCGTCGTACGAATAATCCAGGACACGAAGCTGATAATGAAGATTTACCGTCTGTTCCCAGCAAGCGCCGGCGGACAACCCCGGCGACATTCAATACCAAGCCAAAACCTAATACCTCTAGGAAACAATACAAAGACCATCGTCAGCGGGCTTCCACAGCCGAGCCGGCTCCAGCGCTACCTCTTCGCCGGTCTCGTCGACGTGCCGAGAAAGACTTCAAAGTTGCTGATGTCCGTCCGTCGAAACCAAGTGCTGTACTGAAGTCACATACAAAACATCAGGGTTTGTCCATTGCCTTGAATCTAATTACTCATCAGTCCAACAGCTTATTGATATTCTGAACTTAGCTGAACAAGGCAAAGCGAAAATCAGTGGTGACGCAAGCGCTTCAGAGTCAGCAAATCGCACCAAGAATATGGTCTACGCTCACGGCGAAGAAATCACTCATCGTGTTACCCCCTTGAGTGACGCATCAGTGATCGCTGTAGAGTCTGAGTCCAGTCTCGTTGCATTCAATGAAACAGCCGATCTGACACCGCCGCAACCTGAAGAGACTCCAACAGAAATCTGCACAGAACGGTCAGACGAGAAGACTCCCATTGGGAGGAGCCAGCCCGAACAAGAAGCCCCCATTGACTTTCCATTGACCGAAGACATCATGGAAGCTCCACCTGCACTCCCTCTGCCATTTCCGGCCCTTCCAAGTGTCGCAGAGGGGTTGGATGGCCAGGTTCAGGACGACAGTATTGACCAGACCTTGGATTGGGCAGCACTGTGTTTGCCTGACCCAGGCCTTTCAGATAAAAAAGAACCGGTACGTGTCTCGACAGGTGACTTACGTGGAACTTGCGCTTCAACAATACCCCAATGTCATCACCTTTCTCACATGTTATGACGACCTTGACGTGCTCAGAGTGCTAATATCCATAATGTCACCGCAGGATCCGATCAATCTTCCGCAAGCTTCCATAGTTTATGCAGCCAACACGGCCCGACAGGAATATCGCAGGCACCTTGTCGAAGCATACAAGTATTACAATAGGATTCTGGCAGCTCAGCATGCCCTTCAACGCCACCGGCATTTTTTGTCCGCTCAATCTGACATCAATAAGAAGAGATCGTTATCGAAGATACCGAAGAAAATTGCTACAGCTACAACAAAGGAGGTGAAAGAGCGTGCAATGAAGAGACTGGCCCGGTGGCAACAAGAACAGGAATTGCATGCGTCTATGGAGCGCTTGGGGAGTTTGTCGCTTGAGTAGCCCCTACCAGGATTAGTTACCAAGCTTGTAAACTCATGGACGTACTCAATCTAATTCTATCGATGGACCAGCAAATCGGCGGACACCAGACAAAGCATATACATTTGTGGGAAAACATTTGTCCCGTCACATTCTCATTATCTGAGAAATCCTGGCATCGCACCATTATCAGAAGGATGGCGGAATTCCACTCGCTTTAAACATGAGCAACAAAGCACGAGGGTGACACATCTACCAGAGAACGCTGCTTCCATTCATATCCTCCCACTCCCTACATGTAACTTCGCAGCCAAGGCTACATGCGAGACCTGATCATCCAGTGAAACACACTATCGCTCATGAAAAGAACCAACTTCGTTTGGCGCTCCAAAACACGGCGGCAGTCCAGCTAACGCGAACAATGGGACAGGGGTAGAGTGAGATATAATATAATCATGAGAAGCAGCCTGCGAATGAGGGTAAAGCATAATCGAACCCTACTAAGTAGGTATTGACCACTGGAACTAGAAAAGAAGGGATCCGAACAACGAGGGTATCCGATGCCAGTAAGCATGGGAACTATATAGATAAATGAATCCATGTAGCAGGCGGAGTAACGAGAGGGCTACCACCAGATGTAAACGATCGAGTCCGGGAACAAGACATAGGTTACGGTCCCGCTGTGGGTATAGCAGGTGCGGGAATATGGACTCTGTCATACTCTAGACAGCGCGGCTCCGCTCGAGCCAGGGTTTGTTCAGTACGCTGGGCCTGGATTGATAAGAAACGCCAGAGTTCTTCGGACTTCATCGAGACCTTGCGGCCGAACTCAGCGTGCGGGCAGCGCGACAGATGAACGAGACGCGGTCCGAAATCCACCGACTGGTGGAATAAGGCGCCGCGGGACTGAGTGCGAATGATGGGGACAGCAGTGCGAGCATCGGCAATGGCACCCCCGGCGACAATACTGCCATTGGCATGAGCTGAGGTCGGGTGTGGGCATCGTTAGCATCGTCACCCATCATAGCGTAGAGGTGGCCGAGGCTCCGGGGGGTGCTTGACAATCTCGAACTGTTGTTCCGTGAAGACTCCAGCAAAACTATCGGCATTGAGGATCATGTCGTCGCTGGGTATGCGACTGCTACAGGGAGGGGTCCATCCTTGCTAGCCTTGGTTCGGTTCATATCGTCACAACAACAATATGTCTCCTTGGCGATGGCGAGCTGAGCGCCGGTGACCATCTTGACCTGTATGCCGAGGAGAGCGTGATTGGTACATTCGTGAACGGGGTTGTATGATTCGAGCACCAGAAGAAGATGCCACTAACATGACCAAGGGTTGCGGGTGAAGGAACTAGCCAAGCACACGAAGTTTTCAGCCAGGACAGGCGGTAAGAAGGGTTCGGCGGCCCGAAACGAGAAGACGTGAGTGCTGGCGTAAGCGTCATTCGCTTCAGCCAAAGCGGGGGTGTTAGACCCAGAGGGAAGGGGGAGCCATTTGCGCTGGCGACTGCGCTTCAAGGGGCTTCGGGCGACGTGTGCGACGTCGAACCCACGCAGGCGACTGCGTTCATGGGAGGGAAAAGCCAGGTGTCTATGAGCTTGCGTGTCCTACGGTATTTTTCAAAGTCCGATTCCCACCATCGTGACTTACCATGAACCAACCATGAACATGCGATCGGGGACATGCTCTACGAATCTGTGCGCCTATCTGAATCTGCTCGAAACCGGGGTCGGCGGATAACTCGGTTCAAATCGCGTCAACGTTGGCCACCCATTGAACGTTTGAAAGTTGAACATTGATTAGGCAGCAAATCTCTCTTGATAAGCAAAGTAAGCTGCTCAGGATGCTGAGGTTGCGCCGTCTGACTGAAAGTTGCCTTAATTCTTCCGCAGTCCCGGTAGCGCAGTTCTCCTTACTGTTGAGGTGTCACAGACGTCGGGCTTACAAAGGCAACTCCCATATATCCTTCATCATCAGCTCACAACTAACTCGTACGAATCATCCAAAAGGCTACGTAGGCAATCTCGTTGTGACCTGTTTCATCGCGCTTCCAGGCGTATTCACCACGGCCCCCATCCTTCCGCAGAATCAGAAGCTGAAGCGCTATGAAAGACTCATTGCATGGCCGTACGTCCCCCCGCCCACCGACGGGTCGGATAGACTTGATAGGCTGATCACGGTCCTCTCAACTGGGATGCAGGGCGCAGAGCATTTGCCTCCAGAGGCAGCATATTCAGTCAAGTACGCACTGAAATACTAGGCTTTGTTTTACATAACCAGGTTTCATGGCCCGGCCATGCGGGGAGGCCGATCCACATCAAGGAGACACTTGATTTCGTAGGAGACTGTCATGGACTCCCCTCTGACATGTCCTCGTGATCGCCATAGCCCATCTTGTTCACCTTGTCAGTCGACCTCGCTCGTGAGTAGCAAGCGCGATCTATGCAAGGCTAAGGAGGTAAGCTATCTCTTTCTCCCCAGCTCGCCTCGACCACTTACTTTTAGCTCGCGAGGGCTACCAAGGACACATAAGATGTACTTGAAGATCTACATCTCCCTTTCTCTTCTCCCTCCATTAGCGACATCCCCCCCTGTCCTCCATCCGTTCCTCCCACTCTCTCACCAAATGTGTACTCCCATTATGCAACGGGTTGCATGTCATGAGCCGATAATAGGACCCTCGCACACACAATCTCACCAGGCAAACAGTTTTCTCGCACCTCCGGTACCCGCGACCATATGCGAGCTGAATGGTGAGTCCAAAAGCTCCATACTTATTTATCCCTTTCTTCCCACTGGCTCGACGATCGCTGACTTCGGGCGCTTCGCCAGCGAAGCCCACCGCCTACTAGCTCTGGTGCGCCGTCACGATGATCAATTCACCCATAGTACGAAGATAAGTGCTTACAATGATGTTCTTTCCGCACACGTCCATCATGATCGAAGTTACCATGCTGGATGAGTTTCCCAACTAATTGCTGCTTGTATTCGTGACCAACACATCTTCCCTCTGCTCGCTGTCCTCCCAATCTTCATTTCAACATTGGATATGTACACAGACACGAATGTAGCGCCCTACTATTCGATAGTAATCTCTTTCCGAAAAAGCGCCTCTCCAATCTCCTTTGACTGAACCCGTTTTTCCTTGAGTCTTTCCAAACCATGTTGGATACTCTCTAAATGCACCGTTAAAGGGACGCGTCCACGTGTAAGGTCTGGAGCAGCAACCCTCTCTCGTAAGTCCTCCATGTCCTCGTTCATCATATTTAAAGTCTGCAATGCTGCGATGATGTGTGCAAGTGCCCGCTTCCTGTACTCGCCCAGATGATGAAGTAGGGCAAGTTTGTCATCATAGGATCGAACCTCCTGCCTATTACCACCCAGAACTGTCCAAAGGTGAGCTAGTAGCTCATCCTTCTCGCGAGTGACCGAGCCAAATTCGCGCACGACAATTGCCTGAATAGCAGCTAGATCTTCTTCTAGCACGGTGAGGTCGGCAAGGGATATTTCGGCCTCGATGATGAGCCGTGCGATTGCCGCCGAAAGTGTTTCCATGGCGTCTGTAAATGCTTCGAGAACCATTTCACGAGACAAGGTGCCTCTAAACGCAGGAATTAGGGCAACGAGAGCGAAACGAGACTGCGTATTGGCGTGAGCCTCTTGAACAATTTGCATTGTATAGCTGTTAACAGCTGTGACACTGTGAGATTATCAGCACTAGTCTATTTTTTGTCTAGCGAAGCAATGAAAACGTACTGGTCGACGGCACCTCCTACTTTGGCCCCTAGTCGTGTAAGCCCTTTCGCCGTCTTCTTTGCATCTTTCACGAATGCATCGAGAAGATCAGCAAGCAGGTCGCGACTCTTCAAATCGCTGTTTCGTACAAGCAAGCTGAGATCGCTAGTCACAAGCTCAGCCTTGCGCACTTCAAGAGACAAGCCGACGCCACCGATGGCGTTAGACATCAAATGATCGAAAGTGCCTTCCTGGATACGCATAAGTTCTGGAAAGTCAATCTGCTGCGGTTTCCTTGACTGATCTCCCGAAATGTTTGGCCTGGTGTCTAGTGAGTGAGACTCAAAGGTTTGGGTAGTGCATAGGAGGCTAGAAGATATTCCAGGAACAACACATAGAGGGGATAATGCCGTGCGTATGGTTTCCGAGATTTGAGCGGTGGCCCATGCAAGCATCCATATGAAAAGAAAAAGGGACAGTGGTCGCCGGAACGCACGGACGGCGGGGATAGCAATGTCCATGGCATATCTGAGCGTATGGTAAAAACCATGTCGAAACGTCGCTATTGCTGACTCGATAGTAGTCGCACGTAAGTATGGACGATTTTTGATGTGTACATGCTGGAGTGGGAAGGGAACCAAGTTAGGAGACGTGGGGGAATGCGAGGAACGAGGAGGACGAGGCAGGTTGTGTTTCGCTGTGTTCCGTTTTGGGCGGCGTAGTTGAAATATCGCAGCTGATACCCTATTAACACCTGAAGGCAGTTTTCCCGATTGTGGCTTGCCACTGGGAAGACTATCATCCGAGATATCTTCCCAGATACTGCTGTTGCGGTCCTCGGCAGTTACAGTAGTACTAGTGGGCTTGGAATTCTTTAGAATACAAGCAGTGGGAAACTGCGTTAGGTGTATTGTAGGGGGTATAAATAATGTTTCGTACCTCCGGACCCACTGAGTCTAGCATTGGTAGGATAGTAGCAGCGCAAGGCTTGGGAGTAGCAGGGTTCAAAGGGTGTAGAATTTTAACCCGACTTTTGATCGTCCTGCAAATTTGGAGCGATAAAACACGGATGCATTAACGCAAAGGCTCGATGGTCTACCACGCGCACGGCGTTACTAGTTAACAGCTGCACAAACGTACACATATGGCATCGAACAGATGGCTATATTTGAATGGTAACAAGCCCTGGTCCTTCACTGTCACCAGGGCCATCGTAAATGCACGCTTCTGCTGTATACATGATGTACGCTGAAGTTGAAGGTTGATTACGCTATCTCTAATACTATGTTGTCGAAAAGGTGGACACGGTTACATAGCACGTTTTTTCGGGTGACTTACACGTGTATGTTGAAGTTGTCTACCAATGAGACGTTTTAACTAACAGATCGCTCCAGCGGAAGCCATACAAAAGAGAGTCGAGATGGTGGCAAAGTTCGACATAGGTAAATCATCATCTTTTTCGAACTTGAGATGAAGTGTCGAGGTGCATCAGATGATGTGTTCGTCATAGTCTCCTAGCAGACCTTGACACGTGCTCAGCCAGAGGCTTCGCTCTATGTTCGTCATTGGGACCATCTCGAATGCCAACTTCTGGCGCTACCAGATCCTTTCGAGGGGGTCAAGCCAGAGTTTTGAGAGGTGATCCCAAAATACATACGGCACTCATTTGTGTTCTGAAGATGGAGCCCGGGCCGAAGTCCCATGGTGAGCGGTCAAAAGGTCAGTTTTAGGCATGTTCTTTGACTGGTTTAAAGAATGACGAAGGAGCTTCCGAGTCGTGTTTTCGGGTGAAGAAGATCGTAGATATTCCCGTAGTCCTGAGAAGCATCCATGGTCGGATCGATGATATAATCATACATAGATTCTATGAAATCCAGCGTATGAAGAGCTTCAGGACATGCTTGAGTGACAACTACAACAAAGACGACAAAGAAAATAAAAGACAGTACTAAAGCTTGGCTAAAGCTATGATTGGTTTAGTTACTACTGCCGTGGCGGGTGCTCACTTAAGCGCTCAATATTAATGCAATCAATCGCACACAGTCTGTACCTGCGCACCCTCACCTCCTTCAAGTTGCTTTCCCGGAATACATCACCCTGAATAATCATGGCTACGTCTTCAAGCCGTCGCTCTCGGTACACCATGGATCGCTTTGCCATTCATGGTCCCTTCCCCGGCAAAAAAAATTCAACCTCAACTGACTCTGTGCGCACTATATCAGTGAGCCGCATTAAAGGTGTGTCCATTCTCGCATGCCATTTCCATACATACCCATGAACAACACCATCAGATTTGGACGTGGCCCGGAGTGCTGATGCTGAAATTCCTAAACAAATCATCCGCAAGGGAATGCTATATCTCCTTCGAGCCACTCTAACTGTGGTCTTACATCGTCTCACCCTCGTGGCCGTTGCTCTCGTTTTCTCCATTTTATTAGCTGGTTCTAGAGAGTGTGGACTACCCGGCCTTCCAGCTAGTGGCGCGTCTCGACGGGAACTGCCCTCAAACATGATCTGGGAGCATCGACTGGAACGGCGCCTACAGCAATTAGAGGATCGCTTTCTAGCAAACGAAGAGTCTCTGGCCGTTGCGTTATCTCAACAGGCAGCCGCTATGGAATCAGCTATGAACCGACACTCCAAAGATATTCTTGGTCAAACCGACTACGCATTACGAGGCCGAGGTGGTGATGTGGTTCCAGAACTAACGTCCCCCACTCGCTCGCTCCCCGACCACACTTGGTTTTCCCAGTGGATTCACCACGCCATTGGCTGGGATATCCGGTACAATCACATCAATCCGCCTACGGTCGCTATTGACGGTGATATCTCCGTCGGAAATTGCTGGTCATTCGAAGGATCCCAAGGTCAGATTGGGCTTCTTCTAGCAGAAACCTTGCACGTCAAAGCTATCAGTATTGACAATCCCCCCTCCGATCTACTGACAGACGCAGAGATCACTCGGGCACCAAAGGACATTGTCATATGGGGTCTAATTTCCGAAGACGACTTACCTTTGTTAGATTCCTCTCTTACACTGTGTTCAGAGAACTGCTTCTCCGCACATGCTGGCCAAAGGCATACTTTCGTTCAAATTTCCAAATTCAAGTATGATACCGCGCACTACGAGCATGTTCAGACCTTTTATGTTCCAGAATATGTCACCTCTCTAGGCATTACTTTCAGGACTGTGGTGGTAGATATTCGCTCTAATTGGGGCTCAAGCTCGAGCTGTCTTTACAGAGTCAGGGTACACGGATTTTAGTCTAATCGCCATTAGTAAACTTGATAGTACATTGCCTGTACGTAATGACTGCAGCTCAGACCTAACTAAAATTCGTAATCTTAGTGTACTTAGTCATCGGCATCGCAACTTTGACTTACATCCCTCCAGAGCGATTACTCATACATTGATCACGATATGTAAGGTATTAGAGGAAGTCAGGTTCACAGAGCCCATGTTCGTCTACCAGCCACTCGGCTGGTGGTCAAACAAACTCCGACCGGTGTCCTTCGCCATCGGCCTTGTAAGTCGCAATTGACTGACCCTCCAGCGTTAGCCACATATCCCCGTCTCCTCTGAACGCTCAGCATGTCGCCTCCCCTCACTCGGGCTGCTGCCCGGCGCGGTCATACCAGCGCCGCACAACCCTCTGTAGAAAATCATCACGCTACTCGCAGAGGTTCCCGACTCGGAAATCCAATGAAACCCCGAAAAAGCACTGGAAAGCGACTCCACCGTCCTCCTTTTCGATCTCGTACACCATCTACAGAAGCACTACCGCACCCTGACGACCAGGTCACGGGCTGGAGGGATTATAAGCATACTCGAGATGAGAATGCACAAACTGATGATACGGTTTTGCCTTTCTCGCTCAACGAACTTGAAACACGCGGACTGGCACCCTGGGCGGTCGCTACTAACAACGAACAAGCAGCCATGGAGGTCGTCCCTGACAACGATGAAGCAGCCATGGAGGCCGTCACCTACAGTATGTTCAGACTTGAGGAATTGGATCTGCTTTTCCTTAATAAAAAAACTAAACCTGGAAATCATCTGCCCGCAGACGCGAATCTTGTGCCTGCCCAAGGTAACCCATCTGAGTGCTATGACTGGGATAGCGATCGTTGATATCCTACCCTTCGGGCCCAGGCAGCTACCCGGATCCGCAGACCGAAGACATGCCAGTTACTGCCCAAGGTACTTTATCTAAGTGCCGCGACTGGGATAGCGATCGTTGATATACTATCCTTCAGGACCAGGCAGTTCACCACACCAACAGAGATACGCCATGCCGCTCATACTCTATGATCGTACTTCACAGCGCGATCTACTCGCTGATCAGGCCGTGTCACTTGAAGCATCACAGGATCATCTTTATCCTTCCGGCAGGCAGGCAGCATCAACTATTCCTGTAAATCATGATCTGCCCGCAGACACGAACCTTGCGCCTGTCCAAGGTAGTTTATCTGAGCGCACTGGGATCGCGATCGTTAATATACTATCCTTCACCAGGCAGTTTACCAGATCAGCAGAGACACGTCACGCCGCTTATACTCTACGATAGCACCTCACAACGAGATCTACTCGCTGGTCAAGCCATGCCACTTGAGGCCTCACAAAATCATCTATGTCCTTCCGGCAGCCAGCCAGTATTAACCACTCCCGGTACATCGGCGGTCATTTCCAAACAAGTAGACGATCAGAAGGATCAGAATCACGGTCTCATTGCCAAGCAACTCGCCACCAAGAGCTCAGACGTTCTTCGTGACACCTCCCGGGCAAGGCAAATGTCACCGTCTCCTTTTGCTCATATCGAGTCAGTCTCCTCGGGTATCTCTTCGGAGTCCGATAGTGCTGCACATATCGAAAAGGAGCTAGCTATGTCACCGTCTCCTTTTGCTCATATCGAGTCAGTCTCCTCGGATATCTCTTCGGAGTCCGATAGTGCTGCACATATCGAGAAGGAGCTAGCTGAAGCATCGGTTTCAAGCAAAGACATGGTATATTGCTTTTCAACTGTTTTCGATCACTTTATCTAAATAAGCCAATCAACAGACGGATTACAATTACCAACAAACGGAGTACGACTACCTGCGCCCATTAGCAGATCCAAATTCTATCTGCTCCCCCTCCCAGGCTATGCAGGTTAGAAATGGTAAGTTTTTCATTCCGACGATGGAAGGCAAGTGTTTCCACTTCCACCACGTCAATACCTCAGACTTACGACAGTGGGTTTCAGCTGCACAACCTTCTCAGTCATCGCCGGGACAGCCATCACGTGGGGATAAAAGTATTGTGCAGAAAGGTACTATCTATCAGCGGATCAGGGAATCCTCTGATATCTGTACATAGATGATGATGTCGCCATGACTGAGGTGATGGATCACAGAATGGGCCATCTCCTGATTAGACCCGTATCATCAAAAGTTCATAACGGGGATCAAGTACAAGTAGAAGGCAAAGGCAAGGCACCTATTAGAGGAACCGGACCATCGGCAAGCAAGGCCCAGTATACCGATCAGAACGTCAGAGAGCACACGAACCAGCGTCTCGCACATAATGAGCCAGAGACGCAGATGGATTCCTTTAACATGGTGGGCGGTGTATTTTAATATCCGTATTCAACCTCATGTTCTTTTCACTTTAGGAAGAGGCTTTGAAGCACTTGGCCAGTTCGCCGCAGGTCAGTAACTCAAGCCTCTGCTAGCTGACATATTTGATAAATTTTGACGAAATAGGACATTGCATCGCATGAAGACCTGGCACTCTTATTCTCATACGTTAGAAAGTATGAGAGTGTCCTCACTGAGCCTGAACAAGGTCCAGTGTCGGGTAATCCTACTGCGGGCCAAAGGCCTTTGCATGGCCGAGATTTCCCTCCATTCAAAGGCGACATTGCTCTACTTATCTCATGCCTTCTCAGTAATCTCAATCACCTCAAAAAGCAAGCCACTCGAGCAGAAAAAACGTCACACAACAATGACGTCCCTGGCGGCTTTAGCTCCAGCAGCGTGCACATAATTACCGAAGAATTGGCAAAGACCTCCATCAACGTCGAGTCAGGACCTCGCCAGGCGTCATCCGAGAAACTCATTTCGAACTCTTTGACACCCGCTAATCAGTTGTCTTCGAATGAAGTGATTTGCGAGCAGATGTCTGTCGACAAAGGATCTGCTACTGGCGGCGGAACTATACAATCCCCAACATCAGCCGTCGACGATTATCTAACGAATCCAGGTACGCCTCAGACGTTCAACGATGAGGAAACCTCAGAAATGTTTCCTCATGAACTGACCAACGTCGCAGGAAGCGCAAAGAGGCCAGCCACACGATCTCAAACATCTGCTAACGGAGGACCGCCAACCACGGCAACTACCGCCGCCCACATATCAGGGGAGCCGAGACGAACGCCTGCCGCTAGAGGACCTTCGATCAATCCAGTAACACCAGCTGTTCCCAAAGCGTCTGATCATAACCTTGCCAAGTCACCCGCTGTGCCGGCTCAAGGTCCTTACAAGACTCAAAAAGTTCACCGAAAACAGTCTAAATTAATAATACAGGTGTGCCATTACTTACACTCGTGGATGTTCTTGCCTTACATCATGGCCAGGATCAAATAAGAAAATACGCGCTGAAACTATTAGGAAGAGCAGATATAACTAGTCCTTTCCCCAAGGGTGTCCCTCGTAAGGAGGATATCACCCTTTTCCGTGTGCAAAAACATGTGGGGCCCACTGTTGAGGATTTCCGCCTTGACATCCATGGCTTTCCTCTTTCGCCCTGGAATAGACAGGCCATCAAAATCTTTGCGGAAGACTTCACGAAAAACCACGATTTCAAAGATACTCGCGCAGTTGAGAAGATGTTCGGAACCCATACGGTCGCTCTGCGTACTCAGTTTGCGGCAATCAATGCAGGAAGCATCAGTATAACTCGCCAGAAGCGCAACGATGATGCGGCCACGAAAGCAATGTTGTCCAGAAAGCGTTCTGTAAGCCTGAGTATTTGCTTTCAGTTGATGTGCCAGCTAACCACTCCCAGCTCCGTGAACGTCGCATGTTGGCTTGTCACGCCCATCCTGATCTACATCAGTTTCAGAAGGTTTGGGAGCACATGCCATTATGTGCGATGAGCGAGGATGAACTCGACGGCACTTCATCGCCGCCTCGCTACGTCATTACTAATCCTATCTGGAGATCAGAGCAGGTAACTCATTGGCTACGAACATTAGACCTGGCGTATCTTTCAACGCGATTCAACGAAAATGGGAGGGCTGGGAAAGGTGCTTTCCCTCATTTGCGAGTTCCTTCTACGAGGGTGGCTTCGGAGTCTACTGCGCCAAAGGGATTACCAAAAAACTGGTATGCGGAATCATACCTTCAGACACTCACGTCTGGTGAGCAAAAGGCACTGGAAATGTACGAACCAATCCTACTCCCGCTCAGCAAGGCAGTGTTAAGGTATGCGATACTGAAACATCGCTGGACTTTTTCCCACTGACCTTAAATAACGTAGCTATGCAGAACGCTATCGGGGAATCAAAGGAAGAACGGATAGATTACCACCTCAAGTGGGTCAGAAGTGATAACGCAATCTCCATATTTCGTGCTCGGCGGCGTTGTAGCATTGTCCGGTGTTATCATCGATTATACAAAATTGCAGGTCTCAGATAGATATTCATTCATGCTGGCCAATGGCAAGCCAATTCATATAGCAACGTTTTTGATATTCCCACTGTCAATTATTTGTTTTCCTTGAGATTGTGTAACTTCATCATCACGGCTGGGCTTCCGTAGCGTGCTCAACCAAATTATGTCAGACGCCCTGATGTCAGACCCGGGTGTCTGAACAAAAGCACTGTTATACTCCCTGATATGCAGTAATAAGACGAGCGATTTGTTTGGAGAAATTGCCAAGATTCTCAAAACCAAGCAATGCGACGCAAGGTCTAGCTAGCTCTGACAAGGTCTGTCAATACCTAGCAAACCCCGGGGTTTGAACTTGAACCTGCACAACGTACGCTGCCTTCGGCATACTCACCAAGTGCCTGTCCTATGTATAGAAGCAATGATAGCGAGTAGGTGCGGACATTTTGTCCGCGTACCTATAATGCCATTCGTGCGCAACATCAATATTTGCGGTTCACGCGTAACGTCGAACAAGTTTCTGATTGCGCGTATGGAACACAGGGGTAGATGTACATACAAAGGCGAACGATGGTAAGGAAATTGTGAGAGAATCAGATGCGAAGACAAAGTCCAATGTGAGCAGTCGATTTTGTTGTTATCGAGATCCAAACCACAAGTGAGAAATGTAAAGAACGAGGACAAATGCGCGTATGGAACACAAGGGTAGATGTACATACAAAGGCGAACGATGGTAAGGAAATTGTGAGGGAATCAGATGCGAAGACAAAGTCCAATGTGAGCAGTCGATTTTGTTGTTATCGAGATCCAAACCACAAGTGAGAAATGTAAAGAACGAGGACAAGTCCGGAAGCAAAAACAATGAACAAATACCGGAAAACGA
>NW_006913063.1:314659-331224 GCF_000271625.1 Coniophora puteana RWD-64-598 SS2
CTATAGCCGCCCATCGCGCTGAACTGGGTCGAGGGAGATTGACGACGGGAGAGATGGAATGAAGATCGTGCGAATGGTTCTGGTTGTACCTTCCGTGATGGTGAGATGCTGGTGGGTCCGATGGAACAGTGAGAGGAAGCAGAGTGGAGCGAGGGTATGAGGAACCCCAACCTACAGCACCTGGCTGAGACGGGCGAACGAGCCTGGATCCGAGAAGCCGCGAGCTCTCCCCGTCAAGGGAGTGGACTTGTGGGTGTTGCCGACAGTGCTGGGGACAGTGCTGGGGACAGTGGGGGGAACAGGGCATGCCGATAGCAGAGCGGGGATGGGGTATCGTTGGTACCTCTTGGGTATCGCGCTTGCGGGGATTTGACAAGCGGGGAGGTACACCAGGTTTGAAATTGGTCACGACGTCGAGGGAAGAATTTCTCGTTGAGGGTCGGGTGGGCTACGGTGCGGCGGCGAAGAAGGCATTTAGTTTCTGAAATCCTGTCGCAGCCAGTCTTGATGGGGCCGGATGTGATTGACTTCACGCGGGCAGCAATTGATATCGTCTGGAAAAAGGTGCCCGCCGATAACATGCATAGCTTCAAGAGATCTCTCGTAGCGACGTCGGGATGCATATGGTGGGGAAGTCGGCGAGACGAGCAAGCTGATGATCGGAAACCCGGGTCAATACTGATCCAGTGTTAAGCCAAGGTAAATTTACGGACCCACCGTTATGACCAACAGACCAAGATCTAAAGGCCCCAAGCACATATATGGTTTGCCCCTTTTATGTGTCGGGCTTGCCGGGGAGGATCAGAGGCGGTGTCTACACAGGCAGGGAGAGGCAGAGATAGGCGATGCTTCTTCTAAGGGCATAGTGTCGGGAATCTGTGGTTTGTCGGTGGTTAGCTATCCGTAACATGATGAAGCGAACCAAAACACCATACCTTGGCTGCACAATTCACATCGGCGAACGTGTATTGTGTAACTAGCATAGCCTGAACCCTTTCCATGAGTACTCTCCTTCGAGAGCAACTGAAGACTGATTATCAATATGCAGGTCATGTAAAAGATATAATCCTACGCACACCCAGCCCTTAATTTGAAAACTCGAAGCGTGCGGAGGAAACGAGAGTACTTAGGCGCGCCCTGCCAAATCTGGAATCTCACGTGACCTATCGGGACTCACCAACGCTTTGTGACGTTTCAAGAGAGCTCAAAAATGGTCTATCATTACCTCCCTTCGGTATGGGGGCTAATGCGCATCCGCATCCCTAATCACGGCTGGTTGGACCGAGATATCCCCCTACAAGCACCCAAAGATCGTTACAAACTAGGACGCGCTGTTGATCCGAACGACGTTGTGTTTTCCACCGATGCAATCGGTTGGCTGATTTCTTGCTCCGTGAAACATGTTCTGGCTGACATGATCAACCAGATCAAGAACACCTTTCCATGTATCGTACCGGTGACCCTGACGGGAACCCGCTATACTGGGCAGAAAGCCACACCGACTTTGTCACCCGAGCAAGCACTTACCTGCCTTCTTGCATGGCCTTACCTCAATTCATTATCACAGGTGGATGGAACGTTGTTACTCAAAGATCAAACTAGGCAAATTGTCGAAGGGTCTTCCATAACGCTTACCGATGGTGCCGATCCTTACAGTATGTACTATCCTATTATCTTCAATATGCGGGCAAGTTCACATCTATAAGCCATTATCTTTATATCCATTCCTACCGATGATGTGAGACTCGTCTTATCAATACGTGCACATGGGTCATTCACTTATACGGGACATCATTTTCTCCAGTTCGACAATCTCTACGAGATGGGAGCATGGTATGCCTTGCAATGTATGGTTCCATTACAGATTCTGACCTCAGTCCAAGCCTCGGCACAGGTGGCTTTGGACAAGTGTACGAGGCCACAGAAATCAAAACTAGAAAGGCGTATGCTGTAAAGCGATTACCCAAGATCCCGTTCCTTCCTGCCAGACGGCGCAATGCACCTATCCTCAGAGAAATCTGGCTTATGATGCAACTTCGCCACGTGAGCCAATCCGCAGTCCTAGTCGCTTTTACGCATCCCATCACAATACCAGCCCAACATTGTATCGCTGAAATCTGTCCATGAGTCAGCAAGCCAAATATGTGAGCTTCATTTGTGGTTATTCGACTATTTGGAGTCATCTGCTTCTTCAGTTCTCGTCATGGAGAAAGTAGAATACGGCGATCTCGAAGGGTTAATCCAGCTGCACGATCCGATGTGTGAGTTATGCTTGGCTTCTTTCACTAAGATTCTGATGATCGCTGTAGCAGAAGACACGTCGAAGCTAGTAGTCGCTGATCTCTGTGATGCACTTGAAGTACGTTTGGTGGTTTGTTAATACCTTATCGACATGCTCATTATCCAGCAGTACCTTCACTCCCATCGAATTGTGCACCGCGACATAAAGCCAGGGGTAGGCTACCCATTCTGCCAATTGCAAGCGATTATCCGTCTGGACAACTTCTATTTTCAGAATATCCTTGTTTCCAACCTGGACCCAATCCGCGTCAAACTCGCAGACTTTGGTCTTGCAAAGTTGATCCATGAGGGCACTTACGCAGGCGTGAGTCCGAGCCCTGTGATCAAATGCTTCACTGACAGTTCTGTGCAGACAATATGCGGTACTCCAATGTTCATGGCGCCCGAAGTCTCTGCACGCGACGCACCTATTGGGCATAGGTACAGCTACCCTGCAGACTGCTTCAGTCTTGGAGTGACATTATTCAGAATGTAGGCCATATGTTCATGTACGGCGGCTTACTTTCGTCCTTAAACGTTGTAGGCTGTCAAGGCGCTCTCCATTTAAGAACAGGGGTCGAGGTGTTCCTCAAGAAAATGGCCAAGATCTCCATTTTGTCAAGCACCAATCTCCTATCTTCAGGCGTTTACCGCATGCAGTAACTCCGGGGGGTGCGCACGAATTGTTATACTTACCTAGCTTCCTCATAACTCGGAGTAATTGATATGCCAAACCTTCAGCCAGAGATGTTTTGAGCAAATTGCTTCTTATAGACCCATCTAAGCGCCTCACTGTCGCTAGCCTCATGCATCACGAGTGGATCGAGCAAACTTGGGAGCACCGACATGCGCTTACCTTGACACATCAATCAGAAGATCCGACCTATTCTGTTAGTTTGGGTGCCCAGTCCGAACTAGGTGATCCTTGACGTGTAAGTTCAAGACCAAGCTAGCGCTATAGTTCGAACCCCCGTGGCTGATACTGTTTGATGATCATCCATACGCGCAGATCCGCCATTCATCGCAGTAGCATGGCCCAGTAGACCATAGTATGAACGCCTTGGCATTGTAGCGATAAATTTTAACGGATTAAGCTCATGCTAATAGAGATCATGTGAACATAAGAATCGGGTGGCCTCACGCCTAGATGATGAAGTAGCAACTTCCTAAATTCATGCTTGCCACTTAAGTGCTCGCGCACATGTTTAACGTTACAGTCCTCACTTGGCCCTCCAGTGTCCGTCTCGGGCAGCCACGACCGTGGGAATCGGATTTTGAAAAATACCGGAGGATACGCAAGCTCAGAGACACCTGGCTTTTCCCTCCCATGAACGCAGTCGCCTGCGTGGGTTCGACGTCGCACACGTCGCCCGAAGCCCCTTGAAGCGCAGTCGCCAGCGCAAATGGCTCCCCCTTCCCTCTGGGTCTAACACCCCCGCTTTGGCTGAAGCGAATGACGCTTACGCCAGCACTCACGTCTTCTCGTTTCGGGCCGCCGAACCCTTCTTACCGCCTGTCCCGGCTGAAAACTTCGTGTGCTTGGCCAGTTCCTTCGCCCCGCAACCCTTGGTCATGCGCGTAGTGGCATCTGCTTCTTGTGCTCAAATCATACAACCCCGTTCACGAATGTACCAATCACGCTCTCGGCATACAGGTCAAGATGGTCGCCGGCGCTCAGCTCGCCATCGCTAAGGAGACAAATTGTTGTTGTGACGAAATGAACCGAACCAAGGCTAGCGAGGAAGGACCCCTCCTTGTAGCAGGCGCACACCCAGCAACGACATGATTCTCAACGCCGATAGTTTTGCTAGAGTCTTCACGGAACAGTTCGAGATTGTCAAGTACCCCCCAGAGCCTCGGCCACCTCTACGCTATGATGGGTGACGATGTCAACGATGCCCACGGCCGACCTCATCTCATCCCAATGGCGATATTGTCGCTGGGGGTGCCATTGCCGGTGCTCGCACTGTTGTCCCTATCATTCGCACTCAGTTCCCGCGGCGCCTTATTCCACCAGTCTGTGGATTTCGGACCGCGTCTCGTTCATCTGTCGCGCTGCCCGCACGCCGAGTTCGGCCGCAAGGTCTCGATGAAGCCCGAAGAACTCCGGCGCTTCTTGTCAACCCAGGCCCAGCGTACTAAACAAACGCTGGCTCGCAACCCGAGCGGAGCCGCGTTATCCAGAGTATGGCAGAGTCCCTATTCCCGCACCTGCTACACTCACAGCGGGACCGCAACCTATGTGTTGTTCCTGGACTCGATCGTTTACATCTGGTGGTAGCCCTCTCGTTACTCCGCCTGCTACACGGATTCATTTATCTATATAGTTCCCATGCTTACTGGCATCGGATACCCTCGTTGTTCGGTTCCCTTCTTTTTTAGTTCCAGTGCTCAATATATACTTAGGGTTCGATTATGCTTTACCCTCATTCGCAGGCTGCTTCTCATGATTATATTATATCTCACTCTACCCCTGTCCCATTGTTCGCGTTAGCTGGACTGCCGCCGTTCATCATTTCTGTTATTGATGGCGTTTTCTTATCGCGCTCTTTTCCCCACTTATTACGGGGAAGGGGAGATGTGTAGGCCTAGGATGTATAATCCAGCTTATTGGCTGCGATATACGAGCGTATATTTTGATTGACGTTCTCAAACTAGGCCCTTGCTCCATGCATCCGACGCAAACCTTCATCAATTCTACGGTGCCATCTAACTTAGTCTATCAGCAAATTTGCGACCATCGCTTCTGTTCCGTCTCCTACTTCTTTACATATTGACTTAACCTCTATCAGCGAGTATCCATCCTGTCTCCAGCGGTTAGTTTACTTCGTTTTCATTCGGTAGAGGATATAAACTAATAAGCCGCTTTCTTTCTTTTAAATTTGGATTAGGCGAATTCGTGGCGTATCTGAGTATGCCCGCGATGCAAAGCGTCTTACGCTTCCCCCCCCCTCTATTGCCTCGCAATGCGTCATGATTAACTGTTCTATTCGTCGACCGCGTCACTTCACTGAAATTTATTGAGGTTGGAATCCCCGCTAACAAAGTTACGCTTTAGCATCCTTCCTTTCTTGGCGGGACCGTTGTCCATGCTTTTTTTTTTGCCTCAACACCGCCTAAGGCGAGAATGTATTAAAACCGAAACCAACAAACACGCAGTTAGCTATGTGGTAGCCCTCAGGACACTAGGGAGTCCGACCGTTGTCCATGCAAGCGGCTAACGCACTCTGGCTTTTCTATCCCTATTTAAACGCAGTATGTCTTGATATCTGTATGACAGTTTTCAGTTAACAAACACATCCTGTCAGCGTACTCAACTGAACCTTGGAGCGTTACCGTTTCGTCCTATGGCAGATGCGCAAGTTCAACGGTACCACGACGGCTAGGTCGGCTTCGTCTATTGGTAATCGCACTTCATTCTAACAATATCAAGAGCTCTTTTTTTTTTTAACTATGTCTATGACGGCCGCCCGGACATCAAGCGCAAGCACGATTTGGACAAGATAGCCGTCGCAGCACTCAAGAAAAGAGACGTTGTTCTCGTGGAGAGTCGCATCCGAAAGTGGGGCCGAGCTGTAGGGAACGACTGCCAGTGGCACGCTCAATGGTTCGAGTCGGCAGCATTCGACCTTGAACGGCATAGAAAACACTCGCCCACCGAGCGAGTGCCGTCACATCCTCGACCACTGGCACATTTACAGTCGCATACACTGAAATCCAGAAAGCCGCGATAATGGAATGGGGCCGCACCAGCTTTCGAACGCCATGAAAAAAGTGGCGATACCCTCGTCGGTCCGTAAATGCATTCACTTCAAATGTTGCATTATAAACGGATGTTGATCAGAATTTTTGTGCGTACAGCCCCCAATCTCCCTCACTATCCCTTGTCCCTGCCTTTTATCTACACTCATCTATTACCATGGCCCCAAGACAGGCGGGCCCGCCCCCGGCAGCATCTCATTGTGAAGACTTTTGAAGGCTCGCTCAAGAGCTCTCGAAGGCGTAGCCATCCCTTCACAGCCACCCCATTAATGGCTGTGTACTTAAGGACGTTCTTGCAGCTCGCGAGGCCATCGAGGCAGAGATGTTGCCCCAACGCATTCTCAACAAGAGCAGAAACGGGCAATGGGCATGAAACACGGGCACGGGGGGTGAGTACGGGGAGCTGAAAGAGGAAGTAAGCGAGGGTTCCCAAGCACACGCGTCGGTACAATAAGAGCCCAATCTTCCGTCGATGTAGAATGTGACCAGGGCGGGAGATGGCCGGTGGCCAATGCAGGAGGCTGTCGTATGCTCGTCTTCGTGCAGATCGGACCTCATCGGGACCATGGGCCACAGCGACTGTGAGATAGCGGTTCGCATCGTCATCGGTCATGCCGCCGCTATGGTCAAGAGTGAGGGCATCATGGTAGCACTTGGTGAATTATGCGGGAGTCTAAGGTTTCGTAGGCCTCTTTGTTTTTTGAATCTTCTTGTAGAGTATGATGATTGGATCGTCATCGGATTATATGCTTAAACACTATGTTTGAAATTTCAGCACCAGCAATGCCGACGCATGGTGTAAAAATATTAACGTTGACTTTCTTTCGTATGCCTTCTCAGCGCGCACTGTTTGACTCGCATCAGTTCACAGTAAGCAGGTGGTGTTGCACCTCGATGTCGAATATCCGGCCGTTAGTTCGGTAGCATTACAGAATGGGAAATGAATGTGAACCGCGATGACCGCAATGCATTGATCAGACCTTCAGCTTCAGACCTAACGACACTGTCTATTGGCTTCCATGCGCTGGTTCCTTTCGTGCTTGACGTCACACCACTAGCGAACAATGCGTCCCTATTTGAAGCATGGACGTCCCGTAGGGCAGTCAAAGCCCCCTCCAGTCCCCCCCAAGCGCCAGCTATGCACTTGCTGGGATTGTCAGTTCTCTAACGTGATAGACCCTTACGGCCAGATTGTCAAAGGCAGATATGTCGGGGCCAAGGAATATGCAGACCATCGAAGGATGGAAAATGTTCGTGGCATTGCTCCAGCAGTTTTTTCGGTTCCCAGCGATGTCCGGGAGGAAAGCTCCTCTGCCAATCCTATCAATGTGCGTCGGGGACGATACTTTTATAACGGCTTGCCGCAAACAAGTGAGCACTGTCTCCTTGCACTCATCCTCCCTTGTATTCATTTGACTCATCCCCGACTTAGGTCACATGTCATCTATTGTCAAGCCATCCACCGTTGTCCTGCCCACGCCGACCAATAGTCAAGGACATGTTGATACAGAAGTCACGGAAAACGATCTCTTCCCTCAAGAAAGCGACACGCTTATAGAATTACTGGATCATTTTCGGAACGAACTTCTCAGGCACAAGGCAGAGCAACTATTCCGCAAACCCCTCAAGTTCTGTTATCCTCCCGAAGAGGCTTCGCCGCCGCCTACCACTGACTCATTGAATGAAGCCCCTCTCACGGTAAACTGTGGGGAGCTGGCGCTTGTGTACACATTCCCCGATAATGCCCCAATCCTAGGTTTTGAAGAGTGGTTACTGGAATGCATGATAGCCGCAGACAAGGCCCGTAAACACCTCAAATCCACGGTTCGTCTGAAGGCCATCAGTCTCAAGCGGTCTTTGCTAGCAGCATATCATGACCTCCAGCTGGGTAAAAGGGAAGAATGGATGCGACAGAAACTCGATCTCTCCTCAAAGACGGGTTCCTGGATAACAGATACGGAAAAGCTGGCTACGAAAAGCATAGAGACTGAAAGTGACGAAGATGGCTCTGGGTCGGAAGAATTCGGTGATACGGAGAGCGAAGACATTTCTGGTGAAGGTACCGACTCGGATGAGTGGACTGACGAAGAAAGTGTTACCGCGGAAGATGAAGATGAAGGTGATCCAGAAGGGAACAGCGAAACCGTGACCGTTGATACAGGTGTGTAACTATTATATATAACTCTTTGCTGATGCTGATTCAAACCGTCGGCTAGATCAACTGTTCTCGGCAACATCTGGGTTCAATCCCATCACACTTGTCTGTTATCTTCTACTTGCCGCGCTCCATCTTCTCTGTCATCTTTCGGTCAGCTCTTGCTCGTTTGTTTCATCACTGCTGCGACTCCTTCTTGAACTCGCATTCTCCTGCCAAACTCCAACGAGCTTTCATGAGCAAAGAATCGTTGATAGCATTCCCAAAGGAGTCAAATACGCTATTGATAGTCTTGGACTGCGCCCAATCACGAAATCATTTGTCTGCTGCCCCAAGTGTTTCTGTTGCTACGATGCCGACGCCGCCTATCCAAAATACTGTACCAGCAAGGAAACGGCCTCCAGCAAGCCTTGCGGTCGCTTGCTCCGCAAGCTCCGCCGCCCTTCTAAAGCTGCAAGGCAACGAACTCGCGCTAAAACCAAGGCATCCGGCAGAGTCAAGAACTCAAAGCCCGCTCGTCTCTTTCATTATCACGACATCAAGGATTGGCTAGGCCGACTGCATTCCCGCAAGCTTATCGAAGAGCTTTTGGAGCAAGACCCGATCAAAAGAGAGGAAGGTCCACCCAAGAAACACCGCGACGTCTGGGATGCTCCAGTCCTGCGAGAATTTCGAGGCCCAGACGGAGAATTCTTTGTTCGTAGCGGTGTTAACGAAGGGCGTTATATCTTGAGCATGAACATGGACAACTTCAACCCATACGGTAATCGTACAGGTGGCCATCATGTGTCGTCTGGTGCCATTTATATGGTTTGTTTGAATCTACCTCCCTCATTACGCTACAAGGTGGAGAACATGTATCTTGTTGCCATCATTCCCGGGCCGAAGCAGCCCTCGCTCCATCAAATCAATCACCTCCTTCGACCCGTCGTCGATGATCTCCTTATTTGCTGGAAGAAAGGCATTCGAGTAACTCGCACGGCGCTGCATCCGTTAGGCAGGCACATACGGGTGGCACTGGTTCCGCTGGTTTGTGATCTTGTAGCGGCACGACAAATGGCTGGGTGCGCATCGCACAATTCCCAACATTTTTGCTCTTACTGCTACACCAAAGCACATGACATAGGTAATCTAGATCCCTCATTATGGACACGACGGACGTGGTCAGAGCATCTGAACATTGCAAGGAGATGGAAGAATGCCAAGACGACAAAATATCGCACTCAGATATATGAAGACCATGGTATTCGGTGGAGTGAACTACTAAGGTTACCATACTGGGACCCTACTCGGTTTGCTCTTTTGGATTCGATGCATTCTTTTCTGTTGGTCCTATTCATGAAACATTGTCGAGAGATCTGGGGAATGGACGTCAAATTTGAAGATGGACCAGGCATTCTTTACGACCGTTTTCTGGGACCCAAGTCTCCCTCCGATGCACAAGTTAAACATGGCTTTGATGTCTTGCGCAATGGCTCAAAGGCGGATCTCAACAAGCTCTCCGAAGAGACTCTCAGAGTTCTTTGTCGTGACAGTGGTGTCCGTTTTGGTGGCCGCAAGGGATATTTACTAAAGACTCTCCTCAAATTTGTACGTGTTAATTAACTTCATACACAATAGCTTAGCTGACGACGTTTCATCAGCGCGTTGATCAGAACTGGTTTGACGAGCGCGGAAAAAAGCTCAATGATCCACGTAGTGAAGACCCCCCTGTGGCAGAACCTTGTTCCCAAGCCAATATGGACACAAGCTCGCAATCCACTGTTCGTCAAGCCCCACCGAGTAGTCCACGGGTCATGAGCTCGCAGCAACTCCCCACTAGTGGATCTTCAGCGAGTCTACATTCAGCAGCTTGTGGGCAAGCATCGTCCACCGACAAGCTCAGCGAGGCTGACGTCTCCCGAGCATTGAGCGCCTTTCATCAGTCTTCGGGGCCTTCTGCAGTTCGCAACCTCCCGAAGCGATGCCTGGAATACCTCTGCAAACTGAAGTTGGGCGGTGACTTTACAACGGCAAAACTGAAGAATAGCGATATGTCTGATAAATTATTGGCTTATGTGGGTCGTGCTTTGAAGATGTACCCAGCTGTACTGATAGTAATGCAGCGCATAGAGAACGGTTGGACGGGTTCAAACCATAAGCTCTATGCTAGGCGTACTCT
The DNA here is from genome assembly GCF_000271625.1 of Coniophora puteana RWD-64-598 SS2. Taxonomy (NCBI): domain Eukaryota; kingdom Fungi; phylum Basidiomycota; class Agaricomycetes; order Boletales; family Coniophoraceae; genus Coniophora; species Coniophora puteana. The sequence continues at coordinate 325,018 of NW_006913063.1, forward strand.
CCCTCGGCACTCGACGAATGCGGTTCATTCCTCCATAGGACCTCCTTCCGGATCAAGTCATGGGCATGCTCCTTCCTCGACGGCTTTGCTTACTAATAGCCAACCTGCGCAAGACATAGTCATGACCCCAGAGCCTACCATTCCCCTACCAGGCAGCCCCTCCCGCAGCGGCGACCCGATACTGACGTCGCAAATGTCCACATCCATCCAGAGCCCTCATGAAGAGAATACCTTTGACCTAGGCCACGCCATTGAAGTGCTCGAAACAGCCGTCGCAAAGACTGCCTTCAATGCCTTTCGAAAAAATGAACTCGTGCTGCTATGTTCCTCAGTTTTCCAAGACCAGATATCACGAGACCCTCTATGCGACGGCGGTCTACAGTCTATGACCAAAGAAAATATCGTGGATAAATTGCGCGCATGGGTGAGTTTTAACACCATTACTTGACTTTTTTTGAGCTATTATAATTACCTCATGGTTCACGTTAGCGCACAGATATTGGGATTACCGATGAGGACGGCAAGCTCACGGCTACGTACCAGAAAAAGCGAGCGGAACTAGAAAAGAAGAAACCGAAGCGCAAGAGCACAAGAGCCAAGACTAGGGTTTTGGGTCGCGAAACGATCAACGCTATTTGGAACGACATGTCGAAGTTATCAATCCCGTCATGGGTTTCCATTGCTCCAACCAAATCCGGCTCTACCGAGCATGGAAAACTGAGTGCCGACCACTATCGCTCCCTTTGTTCAGTCAACCTCCCGTATACCCTTGGTCGTCTGTGGGGTAACAAGGTCTCCACCAAAACTGCATTGAACTACCCAGCCATGTATTCGAATTTCATGGACTTGGTGTCGGCAGTCAAGATCGCTATGATGCGGAACATGACTGCTTCGCGAATAGACAAGTACAATTTCTACATGAAACGCTATCTACAAGGTCTCCTATCCTTGTATAAAGGGGTGACGTTATCACCAACGCATCACTTGGTGCTTCATTTTGGGGAGCAGCTTGCGAACTTCGGCCCAGTCCATTCTTGGCGATGCTTTCCTTTTGAGCGCTATAATGGACTTATCCAGAAAATTTCTACTAATAAGCGCTTTGGTGAGCTCGACTGTTACCTGAAGACTAGTTTCTGATGCTAATGCTTTTTTTCTTTCTATTGACCAGGCGAGATGGAATATACCATGCTTGTCAAGTTTTGCATGAGCCAAAACTTACGTGCCCTATTCACTGATCAACAACTGCCCCTGGAGCTGGTCAGCCTTGTCGCTGCCTACGAACGCGTCTTTCAGGCCGATGTACGTGGGACGTTCCTTAACGACATGATAGGAGTGCATCCGGAACTTGCGCATGAGGAGACTCGCCCTACATGGTCAGCAAAGAAGCTTGAGCCTCTCCCGTCCGAAGATATCAAGTTACTCCAAAGGTGGCTATTGGAACATAGTGGACGCCCAGATGCGCTTGGGCCTGCATGGCCCCGGGTGAATCATCTACAAAAGATATCAAGACATGGCGAAGTATTTGCTACCGTGTCTCACTCTCTCAGAGATAGCCAGATTGTTTTCCATGATCCTGATCGCTCTGGAGACTTGCTAGGCCACATTCAAACAATATTCATGCACAAACGTACATATGAAGATGGTACATCTATAACCGATACCTTTTTCACTGTCGACGAGCTTTTGCCCCTGCCCTCAGATCTACTATGCAAGGATGTATATCGCCAGTTCATCGACATCGGTTGCCGCATGATGAGCTCCAGGGAAGAGGGATGCATGCGACGACACATTATCAGGCTGAACGACATAGTCTGCCACTTCGCGAGTGCACCTACCGCACTTCCAGGAGAGTCAGATGAGAAGTACCTCTTTGTTCTTCCTTTAGACAATCGCACGGTGAGCACGTCCCCAAAGGCGTCATAGTGGTTGCGCTGAGTGATTGTTTCATTCCACTCTTTATAGGAATAGAACAGCACCGACAGAGCGACCCAGATAAATTATTGGAGCTTTTATCTAGCTAGTCTCCGTTGTATAGACGAAGACCTTCTTCAAGTTGGGCCGCATTCAAAACGCGCTGACATGGGTTCAATGAACCCATGAGTTGTGTGAGATCGCTCAGAGGGTTACGTTGACGATACATGCATAGTTCTAGGCCTTGAAGCCCACGATGTGTTTTTGAATTTATGGCTACCTACAGATTACAGACATATTGACCAACACGCGTACTGAACGTCACTGTAGCTATGCAGAAAGCAATGAATGACCTGAAACAATGCTCAGCAGAAAAACGGGAAGTCCAAACAGATGCACCTTGTTCAGATGGCCAGACGCAACGGTGAAGACGATAATGGGCCTTGCCGTTGAACGAAACATCCGTCTGCTTTGCTTCCGGTAAGAATGATGATAACATGTGAAACCGTGATTAGCCTCGGATTCGTGACTAGCGTGCAGTCAACCAGAGCTGCCGTTATGCTGGACTTGTATGTTGTAGGCGCCGGGATACCGAAATGACACGTAAGTGGTTGAGGGTTTGCAAGTTTTTGGCAGGTTCAGTGGGTGCGGAAATGGGGACACTGTTAGATACTACGCAGTGCGGCTCGGGCTGTGAGCCAGGGTTTGGCCAGTGCGCTGGGCCTAGATCGACGAGAAGTAATATGAGATGATACACAGTCGAGTGAAGCTCTAGTTGGTGCACGCAGAGATAATCAAGGGGGTGAGCTGAGCGATGCAGCGTGCGCACACATGGATCATGGCAACATGGAAGTAGAACATAGACGGTGAACCTCGGGAGCGAGCTCGAAGCCTGCCAGTATAGAAACACGTCCTTCATTTCATAACAACCAGATGAACTTTCTTGAGAACCGCAATGACCTGGAGGATATCGTAAATTTATTATCATGGGAAGGGCAACGACGCCGCGAACTTCTTTCTGTGACAAAGGTTGGTAGAGACACGGCGCCAGTATAGGTGCGCGCGACTAGATTGCCAAGAAGAATGACTATGGTGGTAGGTGCTACGGAGACACGGCCAACATTCATAATGCTTCCGAACATGATAGGACGAGAAAAAAGACCCACTCAAATATGTTGATTCCTCCCTCGTCTTCACGAGGAGCCACGAGCGGAGAAGGAGCGGCTAAGCACGCTCCTGAGACCCGTCTGGTCGGGAGACGCCTGATAGTGGCCAGCCCAACAGCAAAGGACGTATAATGATGCATTGGCGCGGTCGAGAGAAGAGCCGAGAGGTAGACTGCTTTGCGTTACGCTGGGGTCTAGAAACGCAGTCATTCATTCTCTGATAAGTTGAATAAGATAATTGCAAGACTCGCCTGCAATTTCGTTCTCCTTCGCCCTCTCCTCCGCAGCCTTGTCGACATACGGCAGATATTCAAATATGCAGGCCAAGATTTCCTCCGTTTTCGGATCCTAACTGCTCGTCGAATATATTCCGTCGTCCACGCGATGAACGCAGTCGTAGATCCCTAAGTAATTCATCTTCTTGATGTTGAGTGTAACAACGTACTCGCTCAGGTAGTCCGTAAGACTACCCTGGCCCTCGCTAGACTGAGCTGTCAGCACCCACTAAAGGGCGTGCAAGGCCTTGGGTTCTAGAAGGTCGGATAGGGAGAAGTGCGAGAGAAGGGGGAAGAGAGCAGCCAACTTTAAGGTGGCGTTGACATCTAAGTTCGTAAGGGTTGCGTGGGGTGTGATGGATATGGGAGTAGGATTTCGTTAAGGGCTGGGTTCAAGCAGCAGTCTGCTTTGTACGAGAGCTGTGCAAGCGAGAAAAAACCTGCGAGATTATGAAGAAATGCGATGGAGATGTAGAGACTAGCTGGGTTGGCCAATGATGGTGGAGGAGCGACGTGGGATTCTTTCTACGCAGATTATGGATCACGGCTGGCAAGACCTCCTGTATCGGCGTCGGACGAGTAGCATCCGGGTGTCCAGCATGTAATTAAGCGCATGAGGAGCTAAGTAGGGACGTTAGGATGACCATTGTACGCGGAGCCGGATCAGAGAGACGAAACTTGGGATCATTGAGCAAGTTGACGGAATAAGGGAATGAGGGCGTTGCGGTTCAATCGCATCGATACAGCCTATATGTGCCTTAGAAAATAGCACACAATGACAAGAAGGGTTACACACCTTCGGCCATCACACAAAAAGCTAAATTTGCACTCTCCCGTTCCATCCACTCCGCGCTCTCCACCTTCACCTTGAGTGGATCGAGAAGGACATTTATCAAATTCGCCCTAAATATTACCATGAGAACGTCGAGAGCGGCGACCGCGCATTTGTTGACATTCCCCTCCGTTGGCATTTCGTCAGCGAACTGGTCTTTATCCATAACATGATCTTCATCGTCGTTGTCGATTGTCTCTTCGCCGTTTGCTCCGCGCTTCGTATCCTCTTCGTTGGCCTGGCTCTCAGCGGGATTACGCCCGAAACCGTGGGACTTGCCACCGTAATGACGAGGCTTGATGTCCTGCTCCGTCGGAAACGGTGTTGTCCTCCGCGTCGCCTCCCAACCACAGCAACTCGCCTTTTCCGCAGGCCATGTGGTCGAGAAGAGCGAGAGCGAAGCAGGGAAGAAGGGGAAGCAGGTATCGGGCAAGGTCCGGGCCATTGGCAAACGTGAGCCAGAACTCGCAGGCTTTGAGTGTCACGCTCGCTTTCTTGTCCTTCGTCGAATGCACCGGGTACTCGGCAATGCTGGCCATCCCCGGCATGAGCATCTCGGGGCCGTGCGACGAGGAGCCCGATGATATCATGGCACGCGTGCCGCCAGCCACCGGGGTCGTCGGAATCCCGCTTGAAAAGATAGGCAACGAAGTGTCGGTGTGGGTGAAGAGGAACGTGCACACGATGGGGACGAAGTAAGAGAGACAGGCGACCGCATGCGATCGCAACTTGGCGTTCTAAAATGATGTGGTTCAAAAGGCGTGCGCCGTTGATCTCAACGTCCGCCTTTCGTGGAATATTCTCGCAGGCACGCTCAAAGGCACTGAATGGAGCCTAAGTCAAATATCAGCATGGAGTGATCATGGTGGTCGATGGGACAGCGCTAAAAGAGACTACGTGTATATGCGGCTTACCTGCGGGAGTCGAATACTGAATATTGGGCGAACCGAGCATGTTGACGACCTGCTGTAAGCACTCTGGCCAATTCCTGGGATCGAGTACACCCAGAAAAGCGACAATGTCCTGTCCTGCGGCACGTCCTGCGGCAGTGCGGATTGTTGGGGTGTCTGCGAGAAGGACGCTGATTTTGGAATGTTGACGACGACAGGGGGTGTAAACAGGATGAGACGGGAGTTGCTCTTCAGGAGGTAGTCGGTTATGTTTGTTCGTTCACCTTCCTGGGCCACCAAGGTGAGGGTATGAGAGGTAGGCGATGTAGTTGGGAACACGCTGACAAGCGGTACCGGTAAGGCGCGTCGGGGGGTTGAAGAGGAGAGTACTCTAAAGTAAGGTTAGTGCCGCCCCGCCTTTGCCATTTCCGGATTCCGAGATTCGGACGATACCCGCAATTATAACAGGGCCTCAACATAACTTTCAACCATGGCCAGTCGCTCGTCTGTTCACATTCCCGCTCTGTTGCCATCCACACGGGTGTGCACTGTGCATGCACCGAACTGTCAAGCGATTCCGCAGACAGTAGCAATCCCGACACTTCTTACAGGTATCAATGAGCGCCTGGAGCAAAAACAGGGTGGAGGAAACAGGGAAGCAGCGCTTTTAAGAGACTTTACGCACCTTCAATGTTATGAAGGTCCACGATTTTTAACCTACCTGACCCTCAACGTTCAACGAGAAATTCTTCCCTCGACGTCGTGACCAATTTCAAACCTGGTGTACCTCCCCGCTTGTCAAATCCCCGCAAGCGCGATACCCAAGAGGTACCAACGATACCCCATCCCCGCTCTGCTATCGGCATGCCCTGTTCCCCCCACTGTCCCCAGCACTGTCCCCAGCACTGTCGGCAACACCCACAAGTCCACTCCCTTGACGGGGAGAGCTCGCGGCTTCTCGGATCCAGGCTCGTTCGCCCGTCTCAGCCAGGTGCTGTAGGTTGGGGTTCCTCATACCCTCGCTCCACTCTGCTTCCTCTCACTGTTCCATCGGACCCACCAGCATCTCACCATCACGGAAGTACAACCAGAACCATTCGCACGATCTTCATTCCATCTCTCCCGTCGTCAAT